>NC_080377.1:300000-600000 GCF_014773155.1 Arachis stenosperma | reverse complement strand
TGTGTTAGTAAACTCGTCTTTCAATACAAGGTTAGTTCTGATGCCTTTGCATCAGTTGGTATCCCTGTTTCTTAATTGGTTGACTTGTGTTGAAGTGTTAAGAAATAAGAGAGAAAGTGGAACAATGAAATCAGATGTGTTTCCATGCTAGGCATTTCTCAAATGTTCCTCTCCTTGAAAAATAAAATTTAAACAACAGAAGGATTCCACATAATAGAACTTTTCTTGCACTGTCAAAAACTCACTGTACCCTTATTTCCTTAGATTATCTGTACATTTTTATTCTTTATTTGAATGTAGTAAAAAAGTCAGACAAACTGACCATACTAAACTAATGCACCTCTGATTTTGTGCTTCCGTGATCCAGATTTGGTGTATGGGAAGCTGCAAAATGGGTTGCACGAGTTCGTGATCATACTATATATGATCCGAAGCGGCCAATATTACTGAATTTGACCACAGATTTAGTGGAGGAAAACCGTTATTTGCAGTCTAAGGAGTCAGCATTAGAGGCTGCATTTCTTATCAAAATGATGGATTCTTAGATATGCCAACTGATATTAAAAAAGAGAAATGGCAAAATCAACCTCCAATGAGAAGTTCAGCTGGTGAAACATTTGCCTTCCAATTTCCAAATCCAATGGAGAAAGCGACTTTCATGCAACAATTTGAAAGTTTATTGCCTGTAAATGTCACTGGTTTATTGTTTCATAACCAACATGTAATAATTCTTATATGTCTTGACGACAATGAATAATAGCATAGTTATCTCTTGTATCATTAATCCATGACTTTGGCCTTTTCATACTACATATCCTATAGCTCTATGACTTGCTCGTTTTTGTTGTCTAGCTATTTACATGTCTTTTTCTTTTCTTTTCTTTTCTTTTTCCGTATTGGTTATTTTCATATCTTTGATAATGATATCGGTGATTGGTGAATGGTGAATGACAATAGACATCTTTGAAAAGTTTGAAATATTAAATTATTGTAGGTCAAATACATTGCAGGGAACCTGATTTTGTCTATGGACCGCTTTCTTTCTACTACTTCAGTAGTGACACGCAGAATTCTCTCTTGTGGATTATATAAGCTTAACTTTCTGTATGTATTTTGGCTTGTTGGTTCCGTTTGGTTACAACTTACAACGATATGATAAAATCAGATATAAAAAATAAAAAGATAAAAATTAGTATTTTTATATTTTATTTAATAATAAATTAATTATAAGAAATAATAAATTATAAAAATTTAATTTATTTTTATTTTGTTCTATAAAAAATGAAAAAAAAAGTATAATAATAAAAAATATACAATTTAAAAAACTACTAGAAAGATTTAATTATTAAAAAGATGTTTTAATATTAAAATTATTAAAAATGATTAAATTTTGAAATATTTAAAGAAAAGTACCAAACTAAGTTGGGTTAATCTAATGATTAGTTTACTAGTCTGCTTAAGTAAGTGTCGGGAGTTTCAAATCCCGTCTTGTGCATGCAGCAATTATATAAAGAAAAAGAGATGGGTGAGGAAGTTGATATTATTCTTTTATCCTTGAGAAATGTTTTGATGATATGAATAATATAGTAAAAATAAATGGCATGTATTTTGATGATTGTGATTGACTAAGGTTTGATTTGTAGAAAATATAGAAATATTAGCTATGAATTAATAACTAATATGTACTAACAATTGAAATGGAATTCTAACCGTCAAAAGATATGAAAAGGACATAAGTTTGAGGTAATAGAGATACAAATAAAGAGTTAGACTAAGATTACTAAAGTGAGCAGTATGAGTCTTGATCCCTTGTTGATGTTAAGATATCTGATATCTCATGTGACAAGATTTTAAGTATTTAAAATTGAAGATTCGGATGTTCTTGCTGGATCTGTAAGATTGAGCCAAATATAAGAGAATTATACATGATGATACAAATTGCAATAAGAAAACAATGTTGGTGAAATGTAGCATTCTGATCGACAATAAAGTCACGGCAATGTGAACTAAGGAATAAATTGCTTTTTATGAGAAAAACCTTATGTATATATAAATCATAAAAGTTTTAAAGAATACCTAATCTTAAACGCATTGTTATATATTTCTAAAGACTTTAGGGTAAACAACAATATTCTCAGTCTTGTCTGTGTTTTCATCATGAGCAATTAGAATTTTTAACCCTTTCTTATTTCTCACTCTTGAGATGGCAACATAAAGTTGGCCATGTATGAAAACAGGTTTTTTATGTAGTAATCTCACGTGTTCCAAGGACCATCTTTGACTTTTGTTTATTGTCATTGCGTAAGAGAGCATCACAGAAAATTGTCTCTTTTGGAATCTAAATGATAACCTGACATCTAACGGTGTGAGCGTCATTCTCGGAATGAAGACCTTATCGACACAGTTGTTGGAATTTAACAATTGTGCCTCGATGACTTTATCTCCAAGTCTTGTAATTATCAACCGCATACCATCACAAAGCCTTGACGAGTGATTAATGTTTCTAATAAGCATAACAGAGCAACCAACCTTTAGCTTCAACTCATGATTTAGAAACCCTGACTAATTGTTGCTAAAAACCTTGGTGTATGCATGGCTTCAATTGCATTGACACCTCCTTCAAAAACACATTTATTGGAACTCACATACATCTTGCATTCATTGTTATTCAATGCAGTCATGTAATCATTCAGCTCATCTACAACATAAATTGTAGGAACTAAAATCGCTCGGCCTTTCAAGTGGCTTTCATTAGCCATGTTAGCAATGTAATCAGAATATATTGCTTGAACAATTCCTTGAATAAGATTATTATAATCAGTGATAAGAAATTCATGCGGTATTTTAATCATACTGCATCCATCAGATGTTCCTTCTGATTTTTCGTTTTCAACTTGTAGAATCCAATTAGCAAACTGCTTTAAATCTTCTACATGAGTATCTGTAGTCATAGATTGCAATCACATATTTACAGTGAGCCTTAATATTTCACAATGTTGCCATAGGTATGAGGAATTTAAAGATGCATTTATGATGTCTTATCTTGTTCTTTTTGGAATCATTGGCAAGATTTTTCTAAAATTCCCACCGAAGACAATTGTTTTACCTCCGAATGGAACTTGTAGATTCTGATCACCCTTGAACCTCATCAAATCTCTCATTGTCTTATTCGATGTCTCGAAGCAAAATTTGCTTATCATAGGAGCTTGTCCCTAATAATTAGCTTAGCCTTTACAATTAATTCTACTAATGGACTTCCTTGTTTGATGTTGCAAGTAGAGAACTCATCTAGAGTTAATGGTATGGCAAAGCTAAAATGTGCAGTCTGACCTCCAGGTAACAACAGAGAGGCAATGCCGCTAGATGCAACAGTTAACACTATTTGTCCATTTGATCTTATTGCGAAAGCTAAAATTTTTCGAAGGAAAGTTTTTCCTGTACCTCCATAGCCATGCAAAAAGAATACATGTCCATGTTGACTTTTTGTAGCGTTGATGATCTTATCATAGACCCTCCTTTGCTCTGCAGTTAATTTTGAGAGGCAGTCATTGTGTTGGCCTTCTAATACAACACGATCATAATTTAATTCATCAAAGATCATTTGTTTTGCAGTCTGAGGTAGTCGGTATCTCGTGATGAAAATGGCATGATAGGATAATCTCGCAGGCTTTTCCCATTATTGTTCAAGCTCAATATCAATCAAAGTTAGTTCCTTCAATTCTTCATCATTGAAAACCATATCTGAAATGTTTGACAAAGTAAAGATATTATTTAGTATTGGAGATGAAAACATATGATAGATAAAAGAAATATCAGGGAAACATGTTGCCAACATTTGAAACATGTCAAATTTAATTGAAAGGTTAGTCGTTGCAATCTTTTTCTTACCATATAAGCCAAACATTACTCTATGATCATGCAAAATTCCATCACTTAATAGCATGGTTGTTTTTTTCCAAACAACTTCGGATCACACAATTGAGTTAGACTACAATAGAGTCGTAAACAACCTTCTCAAATAATGACCTGATCCCCAATGACTTGCTTCTTGAATGGTATCAATATATTCTCTATCGTCATTAGGGGTGGAAACAGGCCAGGCTTTGCTCTTAACAGGCCTGACCTGTCATACAGTTGATTGGCTTGAGTCTGTCCTGCAGCCTGTTATAGGCTCTTTATAAAATACTAGGTCTGGCCTGTTATTCAGCCTGGCCTGAAACCTGTTAAAAGGCCTGATAATTTTTTTTATAAAAATAAAAATATTATTTAAAAAAATTATTTTTAATAAAAATAGTTATATGTAATATGTCATATATTTAATATTTATAAAAAATTTTAAACTTCTAACATATTTAAAATATAAAAAAATATTTATAATAAAATATAATAAATTTAAAATATCTCATAATTTTATTAATAATAAATAAATTTTTATATATTTAATTATATTTTAACAGGCCCAGGCAGGCGTGACAGACCTATAAAGCTAATTAGTAAGCTTGGGCCTGGCCTATTAATGTATTAATGCTTTTAAAAGAGCCTGGGCCTGTACCTATTTTATAACAGGTCAGGTCAGACCAGGCCAAACACAGGCCAGGCTGCAGGCCCTGGCAGGCCGCCTGGCCTTTTTCCACCTCTAATCGTCATCAAGCAAACCACGTGCATACCATGCATCTCAAAATGATGAGTAGATAACGCCATTGTAAGTTCGGATATCTGCATAGCTTGTTGGTCCTTGTACGATATTAAGCAACAATCTTAAATAATATAGCTTACTGGATGAGGGTGGAATGTAGATCATCCTTCTAATCACTTGATGAGTTTTCCTGTGTTGCCAAGCTCGAGGTGAGGAGTTCCAAACAAACTTACTTCGAAACTCGTTATAAGTTAGTTCTCTAACCTCAGCACTGCCTTTACAATAGCTTCAACTAATGATTCATTATCTGTAAACAGAACAGGTTGTTGATCTGGAAGATGAAAGCTGATTATCACAAAGCATTACTTTCCCTTCAGAACCTATTAATCCTCTATTTGAAGGTAGGTGTTAGACCATTATATAACATGAAGGATTGGTTTTGTGGTTCACCTTAATTAAATCTTTGAAAGTGGTGTCTCAAAACTTGCTTCTTGTATATACATTCCATCCTGTGCAATATTTATTTATAACTTATGACTTAAGAAACTATTGAGAAGAATCAGGTGGTTATATAATTATGAAGCGAATGCTTTACTTGGTAATTCATAAGTTGCTATGAAACAATGATAACAAAAGAAGGTTTTGTGTGTTGCATTCTGATACATCTAGTTTGTTTCTTTACTTATAAGCAAAGAAGATAATTGTTGCCATATTGAACTTAGCCCTGGATAAATATGCTTATTTGAAGAGTTCATCGCTTAACATTCATGGTTCCAAAGCCATTGTTTATTCACTCATTTGTCACTTTGACGCTTAACCCCTAACTAAGCTCATGAATATAATTAGCTTTTGAAGGTAATTTTGAATAAAAACACAAATCTTTCACCGTTAAAACTAACTAATATATACTGTTAGAGTTTATCCCCTTATAAAAGGAGTCTACTAACTATTAGACTAATGGTATAGTGTTACAAAAGATGGAGGGAGATTAGTCAAGCTATATTAGAAGTGATAAACTCATGGGTGGAAGTCTATACAGACAAAGGAAACATTAGAACTATTAGTCAACAGCCTATAATATTACATGGTCATATTTGTCATACATGCTTGTGCATATTTATCATATCAGCTTCTGCAATTGAAGGTTAGTAAATATCACACTCTGGTCATTATTACTAATGTGGTAAATAAAATCTTCTTTAATAGTTTCATATTTTACCATCCTTAAAATTTTAACAATATCACTTGATAGTTTTAGTCTGATTTTGCTTAAATAATTAGTCTTAAGGGGAAGGGTAAGGTTTGGATAAGATTGTATGATATGCTATTTTTTTTTCTCTGCAAGATTTGATAGCATAGCATGCTGTGCCGATTCAAATTATAAAGTCTACTTACCAACTTAGATTACAAAACAGATTATACTTTGTTACATTATCCAAATTCACAGTTATTTTGAAACCAAAGGAGTAACATTTACCAGATCCAACGTCAAAGATTCATTTATAAGAGAAGGGGAGTATAAGCAAATACAGAACTCTATGAGAGATCATCAATAGTAGATTACTAATTCATTGACTGGATCCAAAGTAACAAAAACAGTAGAAAATAATCAGAATAACAGAATGTCATGTGAGGGATGACCTGAAAGAACTTGGAGAAGCGCAAGGGAGATAGCTAAGGAGGTTGCTTTGCTGCTCCATTAGAAGCATTGGCTGCCATTGTCACAATCTCTCAAGTTCAAACCCTAAACCAATTTCCAAACGGTTGGCTGCCATTGCCATTGTTATTCTTACAAGCCATTGTTGTCAATCACTCTTCATTATTATCATGATAATTTTCATGATAATTCTTGATAATTGATTTTTTCTAAGATGGATTCTATAGTATTTTTTTTATTGTGGTGTTTAAATTGACTAACTTACTTTTATAAATAAAAAATAAAATGTATAAAATAAAAATAAAATATTTAAAATTTATTAAATATTATTTCTTTAACTTTTTTAATAAATTAAGCATCATATCTTAGGCACTATAACATTCACTTTTTCTAATTATAACCGACATTCAAACCAATTACTAATCCTAAAACCTTTAATTGTACAATGAATCGTAACACAAATTGGAGTCAACTTTAAATAACCCAACCAAATATATGTGCATTACAATAAATAATAAATTATTTCTAACTGAACACATCACCATGGACAATATCATGATAATCATAGAGGGGAAACTATAGTTAAATACGAATTATTTTCAAATAATCAAAACCTTTGAAATTCTAATGTCTCGCAACTATCATCCAATAAGTTAGGAGTGTACATGGTTCGACCCGGTCCAAAAACTCGGTCCAGTCCCAAACATTTTAGAAATTAATTTAGTGTGATTTTATCGAGTTTAGAGTTGAGTAAGGGTCTCAAAAATAGACCCTATCATTATTTCGGGTCGGGTCCGCGCCATAGCTCGGGTCACTCGAACTCAACCCGGTGGCCCGGTCATCATACACAATTAATTTTTTGTGTTATTAGTAATGAATAATGGCTATTCTTATGTGAAATTTAAATATTGTAAACCTTAATATTTTGTGTTATTAGTCATTATAAGATTATAAGTTAATGTTTTATGTTTAAAATGCATAAGACTTTAGACTAATGCATAATATTGTGTTATTTGTATTGATTTAAATATTTAGTATTATTAGATAATATTATTATTGATTATAGTTATGGTTTAATTTTAGAGAAGTGTTGGTTCTTGGTATATTTTTTTAAGTGAATTTTACTATGTGAATTGTGAAATAATAGTTGGAGATTAAGTGATTTTTACATGCTAAAGTCCCGATTTTCACCCGATTTTTACTCGGTTTTCACCCAAATAAAAAATGTGTAGGTTTCATCGGGTCTAAAATCGGATTAAGTTCTAAAAATTAGGCCCGATCTATATTTCGGATCAGATCCAGATTAAACCAAACTCAGTGTGATTCGACCCATGTACAATTGTACACCTCTACAATGAGTGAAAATTGAATTTTACTGTAACGACAAAAGTGGAAATTTTGATAACACGACCATTGTTGGAGAGTGGAACACTCGAGTGATGATGCCAAAGGCCTTTCTTTTTCTCCACGTTCCTTCCTTTTATTTTTTTTTCACACGTCACGTCACGTCTCATGAGTTGGCTTTGCTGTCCAATGCAATGCATGCCAAACCCAACAATTTGTTCATTCCAATTGAAGAGTAGGCTCAATGATTTGTCAATTGCTGGTTGGAAAGACAGCATAAATGCATAATGTAATCTTTGACAATACTCCTTTATCTGTTTGTTTATTTATCGTTTTTGGTGTTGACAATTGGCCTTTATGAAACAATACTTAGTAGGTGAGGCCCAACCATGATGATAACTTTCACTCATAAGAAATAAAAAATGTTCAACAAAATATATATACTATTTTGGCAATGATACATAAACTACACAAAAAGCAGATAAAAACACACATTATAAGAGAACCATATATATATATATATATATATATATATGGTTTTCGTTATAATAGTTACGTAGAAACGTATCGTTATAGTAGTATTTTTTTTTCCTTGAAAAGAATGCATTTACTATGACCAAGAGCAAAAGATTAAAAAGTACATCAATTACAGAAAAAGCCAAAAGATGCAGTCTTGAAGCTTCGGTTACTCACGTTGGTTGAGCGTTGAGGTGCCCAATTAAATTAATTACAAACTTACATAGTGCCAATAATTTTAAGAAAACAATAAAATAAATAAACTAACTGTTACTCAGAAAAGAAATCATTTGAACCAATTATCCAAAAGTTATACATCGTCAATAATACTAAATAATCCCAATCATTTGAACCAATTATCCAACAGTTATAAATCCAATAATATATTATATTAATTAATTATCTGATTGAGAAAGACATAAGAGAGACATGCAATTAGGCATTATAGATGACTTAACTATTGACTTTTTATTATTCCATAAAAAGCTATGCCTTATATTAGAATATTTGAAGGATCAAAAGGATCCAAAATGAGACTAGACTTAATTTCCTACCCGCAACAAACTAGCATTTTCCACCATTATACTGATGGATTAAAGAATTGATTTCCAATATTACCAAACAGTTAGACAATGTCTACCAACAATCAGCAGCCACAATAAGCTCATTCTGGATCTAATTCTACAATATAACCTATCAGTCAAATTCAATGTTTCAATTCTTATACTTAGCACAAATATAAGCCCAACAAAGAAAGCACCAAAATGGATGATCCGTAACAATAGCATAAAATGTACACTACCCTTTTTACAAAAGTTGAGTATGCAATAGATTAGCACAAATAATGAATATACGACCAACAAAGAAAGCACCAAAATTGATGATCTGTAACTATAGCATAAAATTAACACTACCCTTTTTACAAAAGTTGAGTATGCAACAGAAAAAAAGTTTTTAAACAATAGAGATTCTACCCATAAAATATTGCTTCAAACAACACCATGGCTCCCCAATATGTAACAAATCTGATAAGGCCAACTCTACAAGAAGATAAAAAAACGGGGACAGAAAAATGAAAAATCTAAGCAACAAGAAACATAAATTAAGAAATCCACCTGCTTGCCTCATCTGACTTTGACGCAGAGATGAATATCTGTCCATTTTGACAGATCATACAAATGATCACATTCATTCTTCCAGCTGCCGCTCCCGGTTAGGATCTTCAAATAAATGATGTTTCAGGTCCAGTTTCAGTTTCCAGAATCTGATAAAGTCACTGCCAACTTATGTCTCATACCCTTCTTCAACAGTTGGAAGACTATCTTCCCTGATAAATGCCGGGTTAAGAAACTTAGCCACAAAAGCCCACAATTTATACACATCTTCAAAGTTGGTTAAAAAGCCCAGTGAAGCTGTCACAACTTCAAGCCTTACAAAGCTGCCTTTTCCATCCCGCCGACCATTCTCCATCGGCCTGCAAAGAGATGTATCTTCAAGATTCAGGGATACCCGCTGCTGTCTTGAGCCATCAAGGATCCTTATATGACTCAGAAAACCAATACCAAGAGAGATCCCTTCATTCTCAGCAAGCTTTTGGACAATCTCTGGATTGATCAGCCCCTTGCTTCTGTCTCTGACATTGAAAGCCACAGCTGCGCCCCTCTCATATTTTATTTTAGGGCCATAGATGTGGACAAGATTCACTTTTTCATCCCCATCAGAAACAGGTAACTTCAGCTGCAATAAGGAGGTCACAAGCCAATTTATCAAAAACCTAAGCCTGGATGTAGTTTTGTTGAGACCAAGCATATTTACATGATCTATATGCCGGCATACTATCTCTGGTTCCCTCCTGCCCCAACCCTCCTCATCACCATATTCTCCATCACTTGTGACGGCCTCTTCATCATCTATGCTAGCTGCAGATATGTCCCCTGGCTCTAGGGTCTGGTTTAGGTACTCTTTACGATTATCCTCCATGCTAAATGACACTCTTCTTCCCCTGCTGGTGTGTTCATTCTCTTCCAAACCAAAAAACCTGCCACCACCATATCGATTCCCTTCTCTCCTACCCAATAACCTGAATTCACCTTCAGTTTCCCTTCTTATGGCACTTTCTTTAACATCACAACATATTTCAGAGGTAGAGCTGTTCTCTAAGCTTTGATGCTGATTGAGCCAGGATCCTTTCAAAGCAACAGATCCATTTTGAGCTGCTTCACTGGTTCCAGGTTCTTCCAATATTCCATTGGCTTCTAAATGATCTGATGAATTACCATTTCTAGAATAGTGATTAGACTCATCTTGTTCTTCTTCCGGAACTTCTTTGACCCGGTCTAGCTCTTGTGACATTAGGACAGCAGCATCAAATGACAATACATGGCGATCATCGTGAAGACCTAGATTTACCTCTCTGTCATCATACATAGGACTTCCATATTTCTTGGATGTTGGTTTTGGAGAATGTTGCTTCTGGGCCTTCCTCCCATTAAACCACATGGATGGTAAGGGAGAAGACATCCTCGGTTTATTTAAATGACCAACACCATCAGACCCAACTGGACTCTGACCCAAATCAATCCAAAATGAATTTTCCGATGACTCATCCTCACTGAAGACAGGACTTTTCATCACCTCCCCAACAGATATGCTTTCAGTCTCTTCAAATATAGTGCTAGTTCCATCTCTTTCTGAGCTGTCTTGATCCATTTCATTCTCAAATACATCTCTGACCTGAGCAGACGTAAACGCACCAGAAAAGGCAGGTAACTGAGAGCCCTGACGAGTTTCAGAAGTCTTATCACCAGCAGCAATGACTTCCTCATCCTCAATACCAGCCAATCCATCCAATCCATCAACTGAATCACCCAAATATATTGGAAATTCGGGAGTAATCTTAACCATTCCAGAGCCAGTACTCCCAGACTGATTCTGGAGGCTTGCCATAACTGATTTCTTGATCAGAAGACATCCAAAACCTGTTGGATCATACCCAAACACCCTGTAAAATGATGTAACTATAAAATCTGGCCGGAATAGGGACAACCCAAGTGAATCCATGTCCTTAGGCCCCAATGATCCAGCATCAAGCAAGACATGCCAGTTGTTCTGCTGTGCCAAGGCCATCCACTGGTACGAATACTTAGCACCAGTTACTCTGGACTGAACTGGGAACACAAACAGACCGGTAGCTGAATCCTTCTTCCTCTTCTTTTTGCTGGAAATCTGTTTTCTCAAATCGGTGGAGCAGAGTTTGAGGGTTGGCCATTTAAACCATGCACTACATACTTTGGCACCTTTCTCCCTGGCACACTGAGCCATCCAAGCAACCGACTGGCTCTCATGGTCGAACATGGTCAACAATTTCTTGTTTGTATGGAAAGGGTATGATTCAGCCAGCAATTTAAAAGCTGACCCTCTACTAACAGTAAAAACAAGGCCATATTCATTCTCAGGAATATTCAGATAATCCATGATTCTAACCTTTATATCATGTTCAACTGTTCCTTTGTCAGCACCACCATAAAGTGCATGGTTACTCAAATTTGCAGTTATCTCAGACAAGCTAAATGTAGAAGAGTCCCAGTAGTGAATAGTCTGAACAAAAGAGAAGAGACCAAAGCCACAGTAATCAAGGCACACCTTAGGTGCCAAATGTGAATACTCATCAGACCTCAACTGATCAACTTTCTCTGATGACGAGTACTTGGGGTACATAGTGAGGAACTTCGAAAATGCCTCTTGTAAGGTGGGAATTTCCTCCTCGGACTCATAAGTGCGATCAGTGGCAAGGGCAGTGGCACGAAGGAACTCCCGCTGGGCGTGCAGCCTGGCAAGGGAACGGGATCTCCCAAAGCTTTCATCCTGGTTAGCAACAGTCTCTGGCTCTATGTCTCGAGATTTGAAGAGTGAACCATCTTCACAAGCTTCTTCAAGAGCTTCCCTAAGCTTGTTCTCTTGCAGCTTCCGAAGCATTGATGGGTTCCTCCTTATCTCGACCACGGAATCATCATCTTTCCTCCTGCTCTTCTTGTCCAAGAGCAGAGAAGCACAGTGGGAAATGGGCTTCCATAGTGAGAGATGCATGATACCTTCCACTGCTCTCAAAAATCAATTTCAGATGAGAGAACCAGGAAGCTTGAATTGAGTCACTTGAACGAACACAACACAGACAAGAAGTAAAGTTTCAGCCCATCAACCTGTAACAAATTGAGCTAAAACTCCCTAATTCCACGAAGACCACAACCCTGCATTTCCCCAACGATCGAAATCCTGAAAGGTGTGATTTTTGAGAGAATGAACAAACAACTCAGCTCACCATTTCCGGTGAAAAAACACCAATCACCAAGAAGAAGAAAAATGAAAAAAAAAAGGGAAAAAAACGGGGAAAAAGGAAAGTAATAAAGAAAAAACAGTTCATTTTACCTGGAGTAGGTTTCAATACCCAACTTCTTACAAAAGGAAAGTGCGATGCCGAAGATGGAGAGAGAAAAAGTCAAAAGCTCATAACTCTCAAACCCTAGAAATCCAGATCCCAAAACTTTGCAGAGCAACGCTCACATATACAAGAGAAGAAACTCTCCCCAACCAAAAAATAATGAGAAATGGGTTTGAAGAAGAATCCTAGGACAAGTAACAGTAACTTTGGAGCTTCAACTCTGTAATTTCAGAGCAGCATAATTAAAGCAAAGCGCCTAAAAACATGAAATGCTCTTTTACTAAAGAGAAGTAAATACAAAACATAGCGGTATGATAATTGATAAGTAGGTTCGTATCTTCCACAGTTGGATTTTCTTCTCTAAATTGAAATTGAAATCCAAAAGGCGAACGAAACAGCAAAGAAAATAAATAAAGAAGAAAAAAGATGAGAAAAGTAAGAAGGAAAAAAAAGAATAGAAATTTCAATTAAAGCATAACCCCCGTTCTGTGCTCTCTCTCTCTCTCCCTTTGATCGAAAACACTGCCTCCACTATGTTTCAACCGTTGCTTAACAACAAGGGAGAAGGGGACATTGACTCTCGCAAACGCCAAATGGTCTCAGTGATATTAAAATCAATTTCTGATTTTGCCTCTTAATTAATTAATTAATTAATTAATAATAATAATAATAATAATAATAATAATAATAATAATAATAATTGAGGTTCTCTTTATCTATGTTGGGTGGTGGGGCTCACGGGCTGAAGTCATGGCAAAAAGTCAAACAATCAGCTATCTTGTAAAAGCTGTTATGTGTTATGTGTTGAATGGGGCAAAAACCACACAGCTCAAAGTCCAAACCCTCTCCAATCCCAAAGTCCAATGGAGTAAATTTCTACTATTTAAAATAGGATTTAGGTAATTATGCGTTAAAAAAAATGTTAGAATTATTATGAATAAAAATATTTAAAGTTTTATTCTAATAAATATATTGAAATTTTGGATTTTATTTAGTCTTAAATAATTTTTTCAACTAAATCTTAAAAGTACTTTTAGTTAAATTCTTTTAAATATTTCGGTTGCTATTAATATACAACTCATGTTATATATACAAGTAAAGTCAACTATTATATATATATTTTGGTTTACCCAAACGGTATTTTTCAACCGGATAGTTTAAGGACTAATCTGTTGCGGATCTGAGCTCTATTTAAGGGTCTGTCGCTGGCCAATAGGTTGTTGCATGCACAAGGCGGAGTTCAAACTTCCAATACTTGCTTAAGTGGACGAGTGAGCTAACCACTCGACCAACCCAAGTTGGTTATATATATATATATATTCTGTAAGTGTGGTTTCTTCTTATAAAATATTTATATTATTATAAAAAATTTTTGTTTTTATAGTTTATCAAAATTTTTATAGTTTGTTAAAAAATTTTAAAAGAGTAAAATGGCAATTAAATTCTCGAAGATTTCAATCTAAAATTAATTAGTTTTTTTAAAAAAAGTATCAATTAAACTTTTTACAATAATAAACAGTAAACATGTATCTTTCCATCAATAGATTGTACGAAACAAAATAGAGTTACCAATGTATTTCGTTATCTATAATGGTTCGTTGCTATTACATAAGTATAGAAACAATGTAGTTTTAAATAATGAAACATTCATTATACTTTAAGTTTTCATATAACATTTATCAACTTCTCTCTATTTATAATGAATCCTAAAATAGATGAAGTTTTGCTCCAAAAACTATTATGTATATAACAATCTTTCATAAATAGATACGTCATAATAATTAACTGTACATATATTCTGTTTGTTTAGTGTATAGACACAGACACATAAACTATATAGATATAGACACAAAATATATATAAGTTATATATTTGGCAAAATAACATGCATAAAACATATAAAACTTTAAAAAGTCAAAAATATCTTCATCATCTACTTTCACCACCATTACTATTATCCATATTTTTTCATCAACCATTATAGTAATTCTTTTTTTCCATCTCCATTCTTAATTAAAAAATTATCCAGATAATAAAATTTTTAATAATTTCAACAACAAATTTAATACATATTTTTCTAACGAAATAGCAACTAATTAATTTGTATACTTCACATTCTGAATTTTTTGTGTTAATTTTAAGTTGTTGAAGTTAGATGAATGAACCGGAATATAGTAATTTTATAACTGAAAAAATAAAAAATTATTTGGAGAATGAGATATTTTAAAGCATAGATTTAGACTATAATTTTAAAAAAAGCATAGATTGATAATAAAAAATGAAAAAAACAGAACTTTATTTTAGAAAAAAAAAAGAAAATCCAAAAAAAGGCAAACAAAAAGATAAACAGAGAAGACAATGGAGGTACAGTGGGTCGATGGTAGAGACTCAACTGTGACATGATAGAAACGCAAGTCGTAGATCTGGAGATTCGTAAAAAGACAAAGATAGGACGAAGAGGAAGCGGCAAAACAAATTAAAGAGAGGTTGAGGAGGAAGAAAAAGAGGAATATGACGATGGAGGTGAATGTGGAGATGCAACGTCAGAATCAGAAAGTGACACATTAACAAAGATACTTCAGCGTCTCTAACGACGGAAGAGTTTGGTTGGTGATGGAGAGAGAAGGGATAGAAGTTGGAGACAGGAGGAAAAGGCAGGAGAGGAGATCTAGAGATGGAAGAGAAGAAGATGAGAGGTCAAAAGTAAAAAAATATAAAAATAGAGTAAGAATAAAATTGTAAAAAAAAAAAGTGTTTTAGTACCTATTTTTGTGTCTCAACTTATTAGAGATATACAGAATATATGTAATATGTAATTTGTGTTCGTCTGTGTATCAGCGTATCCTTCAAAATTTTGTGTTTCAACAATCAAACAGAAAATGTGTATCACCGTGTCTCTGTCTTATATAGACACTAACCGAACACTACATATAAACACCAACGTTAAGTTTTACATGATAAATTGATAAAAAGACATAATATGTCCATCATTTACTATAGTGGTGGACTAAATTAGTACTTTTTTTTTTCTTTGAGAACTTAATTGTCACTTTACTCATTTTAAAAATATCCATAAATTTTGTTTTGTTTCAATTTTATTCCGTAAGTTTTTTATTTAACATCAAATATACCCCTGACAACTAAATTTTCAAAAAATTTAAGACTAATTCAACAATAATACATGATAATTATGTCTTATTTGCTTGTGTTAAAAGTTATTCTTGTGAAATAATTGTTGCTGAATTAGTACTAAAATTTTTAAAAAATTAGTTGTTAAAGATATTTTTTATACAAATAAAAAATTTTTAGGATAAAATTGAAACAAAATTAAATTTACGAATAATTTTAAAACTTTTAGCAAACTTTGAAAATAAAAAATATACTTTATCCATTATTAGATTATATTATATCATGTTTAATTATTTTAATAATTGATTGTTTTATTAAAATAAATAAAATAATATGTATATTATATCTAAATAGTAATTTTTTATTTGTTTATGGAGTATTTTTACTAACCTATGTATAATTAGTTATATAAGAATATTAATTTTTAAAGGAACAAAAAGAACATCTATGAATTATTATCTCTATTTTTAGGATATTTAGCCAAACTAGACCCCACTAATTAGAATTTTAGTAATTAACATGGGTTAGATCGAGCAGTCAGTTTATTTATCTGTTTAAATAAGTATTGGAAGTTCGAATATCGCCTTATGTATGCAGTAATTTATTGGTTAGTGATAAATCCTTAAATTGAGTTTAGATCCACGGTAAATTAGTCTTTAGCCTGCCGACTAAGTTATTTTGATAACTAAATTCGTTCAATAACTTATTGACACAATAAAAATTAATTTTAAAAATAAGAATATACATAAAAAAAGAAAGACTGAATTGAATTTAAATACAAAAATAACGTGTTTATTGGACATTTCTCTTTTAAATAATACCAATTTAAGTTAATTCAGTAATTCTATTAATTTTCTTTTTTGATGTGTTACTATCAAATATTACATAATATATTAAATGAAAAGAATTTGGATCCTCTAAATTTTGAACTTTTATTTTAGAGAGTAAAATGTAATCTTTCATTTATTGATGGTTTTTCTCTCATATTTACTTTTGATCCCACCTATAAAATAAATAGTAAAAGATTACACTTTACTCTCTAAAGTGAAATTCAAAATTTAGAAGATCCAAATCCAAACAAAAATATTTGAGAATTATAATTTAGGAACCGAAAAGGGCTATAACTTTTTTCTTTTGGCTTTTTTTTATGCTTCGTTTTTTATTTTATATTTCTTAATTATTATTAAAATAAATAAATAATTTTATATATAATTATAAATATTAAATTAAATAAAATAATTTTATATTATTATTTTTCTAACATTACTCATATTAAAAAAGCGACCATTGATCATTTTTACCATGCCCAACGTACATCAGTATTAATAGTAATATATTAACAATAAATTAATGGAACGACCAACTCGATGAATGTTAATGTCTTTCAAAAGTAAATAAATTTATGCATGATTCCTAAAACATTATTTTGAAGATTAACCCTTTGAAAGAAACAACATTAATAAACTTTTGTAAGACTTTACACAATTATAGCCATTTTCCTTGTCTGATTGTGTCAGTATCTTTGTGCTTGTTGAGGATTTTGTTTACAGAGAGAAATCAATACTTTCGATTTCTTTTGATTGGATGAGACAAACGAGCAAAATAAAATATATTCAAGTTGATTGTATTGTAGGCATGTAGCTCTATAGTAATATTATATGATTATTTTTTAATTGAAGGAACAATCTGAGTGCATTGCATTCGTAACTGATATTTGGGTCAACATTACGAAGGGGATGGTGATAACTGGGAACAATAAAACTACAAATTTTGAAAATAAGACATGCCTGCCTATGCCTAGTTCACAATCAATCAGTAATAGGTTTGTTTGGTTTATGAGTTGTGACGTTTCTTTGATGTTAACCACAAAGTTTATTGATTAATTAATTGTTATTGTTATCAATGTAACAAACCAGATAAGTCATAACTTCTGAATTTTCCATATTCACCCACGTTTTTTGTGATATACATAACATTAGTGTATTAAGCACGGTAACGGCAAATCCACGTTAATGTTTTTTGGATGTACAAAATGTTTAAAGCCAGCTAAATTTACCTTAGATTTCCCTTTCAGGGACAAACTAGAAAATCAAAAATATTATTCATATAATAAAATTAGTCACTAAAATCACTCATTAATATATTTGTATATAAATATATTTTGGTACTTGTCACCGTGGGAAGTCAGTTGGGTGCCACGTCGAGAGCAATGGGTTGAAAGAGGGAGGCATCTGAATTTGGGTGTGAACTCTACGAGGAGTGGTGTTATCCCGATCATCAGTGGGTTGGCGAGTGAGCTATCTGTAAGGACACTCCAATGCTAAAGTAAGCGTTCATACGATGAAGCTACTAATTAAGGTAAAACTAACATATCTTTAGGGAGGAGTAAGTCCCTCTCCATTTATATCTTGTACTCGGGTAGGCCCTCTGACTTGGCCTCGTCCCTCTAGAAACTTCTGCCAGTTGTCCAGGTCTTCCTTGAGAGAAGGAGTGACGCGCGGGTCACTTAGCGTGTACAGGTCAAGGACCTGTCGGGTTGGTTGTCTGCAAAATAATGGACCCCCGACCCTTATTGGGTTGGGCCGGAACAGTGTCCCCAACTGCAAATCTTGAGGTTCGCGATTAGCACATTCAAATTACTCGTGTCTCCACGTGCGATGGTCCTCCTATACTCGTGACTTCGTTGACAAGATATACATCTTTGGTACATGTGAGCTACCCATAAGCATTGCTTGGGACATCGTTTTGATTTTCGTGCCAAGAGCATTAAAGTTCTTTATGACTGATTTGAAAACGAGGAAAAAAGCCTATTTTACCCTTGCCTTTTTTCGCTCCCCCTTGACGGTTATCATTCAGCACTCATTTTTTGTTTTTCATAACTCCCTCATTTCGCATTCTTCTTTTTTTTCGCCTGCACTACTTCACAATCAACAATCCACCCCCTGCATACTATGAGTTTCACCACATTGCCTCTCATTATTCATCACTTCCATCTACTTCCTCTACTGGTAAGTGACTCTTCCGTGCATGTTTTGCCCATTTTAATACCTCTTTTGTTGTTGCTTGTTGCATTTGCTTTTGTCATTGCTATTGTTGTGTTTGTTGCGTTTGAATAGGACTCGCCATTATTAGCTAGTTCTTAGGAGGGGTATCATAGGTGTTTCTTTCCTGGATTTAGACTTGGAATAGTGTAGAATAGCATAGTGTACAGTATAGCGTAGTTCAGTTTTAACATTCTCCGAGTTTCCGACTTCTCATTTTGACTGAAGTAGTGCCCCCGTTGTAGGTATGGCGCAGTAACCCCAAGTCCAAAACCTCATTAATCGTTATGCCTCACTACCAACGTGACGAGCACAACCTCCAAGATAACTGAGGAACTACAAGAACTCCGTAATTCTGGGATGTTGTGTAGGGGTGGCCCGTAGAAGGCAAAATACAATGTGTTTGTTCCGGGAGCCTAGAAGTGGGTCTGCTAACTAAATTTGTCATCCCATGGGTTCCCGACTGGACGTGGGTGTACAAGCCCATGTTCACCAAGTTGGATGTTTGCCTCCCCTTCTCTCCCTTTATCATGGCCCTTCTGAATTGCTGTGATGTCGCCCTTTCACAACTCCACCTCAACAGCTGGGCAGTCATCCATTGTTTTGAGATGGTATGTGAATATTTGGAGCTCCCGACCTCTGTCAATTTCTTCATCTACTTCTTTCTACTCACGAACCCCTCCCGAGAAGGAAAGCACAAAAAGAAGTATCTTTCCTTTCAAGTTGTAAAAACTCGACGAATCTTCGGCCTCTTTGAAGATTCATTTCATGGTTTCAAAGATACCTTGTTTAAGGTGAGGCCGGCTCAGTGCTGCCACTCTTTCTGGCTTACCCTTGAAGGAGAGAGACAGATACCAACCTATTGAAGCTTTGGTGCCAACACTAACTACTTAATAAAAAAGACCTATGATGCATTAGGTCGAGAGAACCAACATATTGCCGATGTCTTACTGGCGATTTTTGGTTTTAAAAATCTTAATCCTTATATATTAATGGGCGACTGAGATTCTGGTTGCGAGATTTTGTTTTTGTCAATTTCTCGTTCTTCCAACTTGCTTGTTACTTGCTTTGCTTCCGACTTGATGTGTCTTTATCTTTTGGTTTTCTAACTTGGCCTTTATTTTGCCTTTTTGCTTGCCTCTTGTAGTCGGAATGGCTGCTGGGAACACGACCTTGACCTACTTGATGACTCATCTCTTTCTGGGAGATGACAGCTACGACAATAGCTCGACAACCCCTACTGTCGAGTCCGAGGCCCAGGTTGTCAGCGAGGGTGAGGCTCAATCTCGGCCCTCAACCGAAGTACCCCTCGAGAACCCCATTGAGAACCCTGCTACAGACGGAGTCAACCAGGGTAAAAGGATATTGATCGAGACCGAACCCGAGGTGATTGTTATCACCAATCCGAAGAAAAGAAAAGTAAACTCTAGTTCAGAGAAAGTTCTCTCCATTATAGAGAAGAATTTTGATGCTAGATTCTTTATTGACTCTTAACTCCTCCTCGGCATCGAGGAGTTCTTCCAGAAAGAGGACCTGGCTGCCTAGGCAAGGTGGACGTACCAGAGCCTTCTTCAAGCAGCTGCTATTGCCAGAAAGGTTGAATCCGTGCTAGCAAATGGTCAAATTTTGGAGGGAAAACTCAGGGCTGCCCAAAGAGACATTGCCAACCCCAAGACCGATGAGGCGGCTTGACGAGGAAGAGAAGAAATCCAAAGAGAGCGCCAATGAAATCAACCATCTCACGGATCGGGATCTCTCACTTTCTCATTAGCTCAATGCTCCCCTGGGATGGGCTGAGGCGTCGGAGGCCAAAGTGAATGATTTGGAGGAGAAGCTAGCTGAAGCTATAAAGTCGGCGGACACCGCCCGCCAGGAGGCCCTGACTATGAAGAAGAAAAACAAGAAAATCCTTAAGGATGCCTGGGAAGCGATCACGACTACCGAGGAGGCGATCGAGGCTCAAGTCTCCCTCCTTGCTCCCGACTTCGACACTTCAACAATTGGGGACTTTAAGATGATACGGCATGGGAAGGTGGTTGACATCCCAAGGAAGTGAGGCGCTTCGTAACTTGTAATTTTTGTGTTCTTTTGAACTTTGCACTTGTTTATTGTTGGGTCGACATGATGCACCGTTCTATAACTTTGAACAATTTTTCATTTTGGTTATTACTAGGCTGACATGGTGCCCTTTGTATGATTTAAACATTATTGTTTTGTTATCGGGCCGACATGGTACCTTTTAAGCTACCGTTTTAGCGTTTTCGACTCGTAATTAGAATCTTTACATTTTGGTTGCTTTAATTGTTGTTTTCTCCTCGTTTGACTGTCAAGTCAATGTGTAATGGATATTTGTTGAACGTGGTGTTGTGGTACTCGAGGTGATCAGTTCTGGAAAATCGTTGCTGTAACTTGGTAACAAGGATAGAATAAATCAAAGAAATAAATTTAAATCAGAATGCAATTATTTTTTAATAATGGGCATTATTAAATCCTCTTGTCGTCGTCTCGTTCTGAGAGTAAGGGGAAAGAGTACCCCTCTTTAATAATGAAACAAATATCCTTGGAATAAGGTGAATTTTAAAGAAGAAACGACCAAAGTAGGTGACAAAGTAAGTGAAAATGAATAAACAAAAGTAAAAGATAATGGTTTAATCGGTAGGTCGTCGGTCCTTCAAGAGTAAAACCTCTTAAGGTTTGTTGCATTCCATGTCCTCGGGACCTCTCTTCCGTCTAACTGTTCCAACTTGTAAGCAAATTTTTCCAAGCACTTCTCTTACCATATAAAGTCCTTTCAAATTAGGCGCCAGCTTGCCTTCTCCAGGAGCCAGCAGGCCAATGCCATTACATCGAACTCATGAACCTTATGTAAGGCTGCAGCTCTCTTGCCATGCGGAACTCTTTGGTGGTTCGGCGACATGCGGGTCCATGATGCACCTGCGCGGGTCAACAACGGTTCCAGGCACGAATTGACCAATTTTTAACGGGTTTGACCACCGTTGACTGGGTCAATCATAGTTATCAGAATTGGACCGAACCGGCCAATTCAATCGAAAAACTGATAAATTGGTGATTTAGCTGATTCGGTTTAACAATTAGACCACTTTTGCAATTAATCCGATCAGCAGTGGTTAAACCCGTTGAAAACCAAACGATTCAACGTGAATCGATGCACAAATTCACATGAGTAATGTTCCAAACTTGCAACCTTACATTAGTTCATATTTTATTAGAATAAATTTAACCTTACATGTTTATTCAAGTAATTCAACTTATATATGTTTATTTCTCTTTTAAAATTTTAATTGTTTCTTATTTTTTATCAACAAATTATTTTTACTTTTAATTTTATCTATATGTAACTTTTTTTTATTTTTTTTTTTCAGATTAGACCTATTAAATTAAAGGCTAATAATTTATATAAATTATATATATGACATTAAAGCAACGAGCAAATAAAATTTATATATAATTTATTTAAATTTAAATAATATGAAATATTAAACACTAATTTTTATTTTTTTAATAAATATTATATTATAATTTTATATATTTATTTAATTATTATTGGATCAAATGGTTTGACCATGAGTTACAAAAAAAATAGTTTGACTGACTCATTGGTTGAACCACTAATTCAGTAACCTAATAATTTTACCGGATTGATTGTCGGTTCGATTTTAATAACTATAGGATCAATTATAAGTCTGGTCTAAATCATTAACTGACCGACCAAATTGTCGGTTTATTGGTTTTCTGGTCAAACCGGCCTGTCTGGTTCGGTTCTGATAACTAAGTTTACAACAACTACCTTCTTGTCTGACCGGTCCATACATAAGGCATCAAGGCAATAGCAATTCTGAGTTCTGAGAATGTTTCCGGCAGGGGAACTCTCATGGCTTTGCCGCCTAGTCGTCGAGACTCTCAACCCCTACACAGTCCGTTTCACTATTCTCAGATCCAACCCTCAACTCCATCTTTTAATTTTTTCTTCTATTTTCAAATTCTCACCATGCTGACTAAACCAAGCTCTCTTTTCGTGTGGATCAGGAACCAGACGCCTTCTCTTCAATTTGCAAACAGAAGGAGAAGGAGCTTCTACTCGCTTCTTCTCAGGTTTTCCATTTTTTTCTCTCAGTTTCTATATACTGCTCAATATCCATTTTATTATTTATTTATTTTCTTTTAGTTTCGCCATTTCTCATTTTTAGGTCGTGAGAAAAATTCAGCTGCGGATTCGAGAGTTCGATTCTCGTATAGAGGGCACAGCGACGAAACCTGTTCCAAACGACGACGGTTTATTCTGTTCGGACCACCATTCTTCGGCTCATCAATGTCTCTCTGCAATTGTAACCAAAATGGTAACATTCTTGCAAGTTGATGAAGCCTTTTTTTATGTGGTGGTGGTGTTGGTGATTTTCCATTTCAGGTTTTGGTACTGAGTCTCCGATGATTTTTTTTTCCACGTGACAGATGACTTTGCTAACTATCAAGGATGAATTTGTTCGGCATGTGGCTGTCAATGCACTTGTCTTAACTTCACAGTTTGTGCTCAAGTCGGTATGAAGTGATAGTTTACTTGATAACCATTGTTATGTTTATATGGTTCAGTATTAATGTTACCCTGGCCTGTGATCATTTGTAGGGTAACAAATGGGATGAGTTTATAAAGTTATGGTGTCGGTTATTGGAGATGTCGATTACTAAAATGCTGCTGCCTTTGTCTACACATTATGTCGGATCTGAAAATTGTGGTTTTGATTCATCAGATGTCAATTTTCTGATGCAATTTGGATTGAAGAATTGTGATTGGTCTACTGTTGCTGGCATCACTCAAGTGTTGCGTGTTATATGCAAAGGTTTGAAGGAGGAAGATTATGATGATGAGCTTTTGAAAGTGTACTATGACTCTGTCAATTCTTGTTTCTCAAAGGTTCCTTGGGATTTATTGGATGAATATTGGAGTAGGGATATTGATGGTAGTAATGAAAGCTCTGATTCCGGCGCTTTAGAGCCTCGTATCAAGTTTCTTGGGGCTTTTCTTCAGTTACTATGCTCTTTAATTGACCGCAATGACTTTTGGGAAACTGATTGTGAATCTGCTTATGCTAATAAACATCCACTTATTGGCAAAATCTGTAATCTTATACCTAGACTTGTTACTTGGTGTCTTGTGAAGCAAGAAGATAGAGCTGACAAATGCATTGTTCATTACTTGAAACACAAGTTGCTGGTAAGGTTCTTCACGTTGTTCAATTGAATTATTCATCGCGTGTATGCTTGACAGCAAATACTAGTCATTGTTGCCACTTTATATATTTTGGAGAAGTATGTTATGTTTTATGAATATCAAGTATTCAAGTTATGATAACTTGATACATTGTGTTTGTACTTTTTTAGTGTTATTAGGCTAGATTTGTGTTGTTTGTATTACACCTGTTATCAACCTAGATTGTTATTTATTAGTGTAAATAGGAGCACACGGTTAGTGTACTATTTTGTCTAAAAGTTAATCAGAATATCATTTTTTAATCTCTAAAGTTCCTGCAGTCTAGTCACATAGTTCTTAGCTGTATACTGTTGGCAGAATGCATAGCTACAAGGTTTCCCAAGACATAAAAGACATGTTGCACCAATCAAAACCTCAATGTGCAATTAGAACGAAGTTGTAGAAGTAATTGACATTGCTGTTCTAGTACCATCTCTGACATGCGTTTGCTTATGTTTGCCGAAATCAGTGTCTAATGCCTTGTTCACAAAGCTTATATTGACAATTAAATGTTCTTCCTTATAATATTTCAGCCAATTAGGAAGGATTTCTAACTCCATGTTCCCCTGTGCATTATTCAACCTGATGATTTTATTTATGCCTTGGGGTACTTAGAATTACGCATGCAAACTTTTATTGCAAAACTTATTCAACTTTTATTGCATGCATGCTTTAATTGCAAAATTCTTGTCATTTCCTACGAAGTATTGATATTGACATTGACATGGATACTAAGCAATGTTATATGTATTACTCTTGTGTACACATTTTGTGTACACCTTCCATTTTTAAATTTGAAAGTGAAAGTTAAGAAGAGAGATAGTGCAGAAAAATTGCTTTAAGGTGTTCGCTTAAGGTGTACAATAAAATAGTGCGAGTATCATTTCTCATTCTCTGCCATTGTTGTTACTTGCTATGTCATGACTAATGAGTACACTCTTCGAAAAATATGTAATGTTGGTTTGGCATTAGATGTTTGGTTGAAATTCTAAATACTGGAGTTGATCTATCAAAATAAATTATCCAAAACAATGTGCCCTTGAATTTGATCTGTGTCCCTCTTGTGTCCACGGCAGAAAGTTATACTTTTAATTGGATACATATGAAGGTGTGTCCGATACAAATCATAAGCATTTCATTTAGTGGAAGCACTTAAATAAGTTATTGTATGTGCTTTACCAGGGAGGAAAATTATCATAAATTGCTCTTTAAAGTTGCTTTATTTATTTATTTTTATTTTTATTTTCTCATGATTTTAACTTTGAAAAAGTTGGAGGAAAGAAAGAAGAATTAATTTAAATTCACAATTTGTTAAAGAACTTACCTGGTTTTTAATGCTTAGAATTGAAGCAGGTCTAGGAGAACAACTTCTAAGGAAACTCCTTTTTTCACCTGTTATGTTATGCTATGATTTCTTATATTGAGATTTAACAATTTTCATCATTGCCTATGTGTGCAATCTGAATGAAATATTGAAATCCTCTAGGAGTCTCACTCTTCAAACTAAAGACCTTGTTCACTGCAGACCCTGATGATCAGACTTGGCTCACTGATATCTCCAGATGGTTCAGTCTGTCTTTCTTGGTTGGATCTCCTTCATAACTTCTTTCAAGAGCTTCTGAAAAAGCCATTAAATCAATTTCAGTCTGAGCAAGATGATTGCCTGGAAGGCTCTCCATTTTTATTGAGTTTGTCCAATGGCGAATCATGCTGGATGCATTCCAGCCACTTACAAAGACAAGCTGTTTTCCTCTTATTGCATTGTTCTTTCAGTTTTATCCGTCAAAGAGGAGTAAATGCAGGCCACCGCAATTGTCCAACTTCATGCTCGTGTTTTAAGGAAAATCAAGATTCAGAGCTAGATTCATTCTATAAAAGAAAAGGATCACTAGAGCTTTACAAGTGGGTTCAATCACATCTTCCTACTGAGATCTCTATCAACCATGAAATGTACTTGGCGATATGTATGAATTTCATGTCATCTTTCTTGCAGCTATATCTTCGTGAGGTTTGTCTGCTCAACCTTTTTTTGCTTCTTATGCATAATAGTTTATGATTGTGAAGCCTGTTTGATGCAGTCATTGTCTTTAAAACAACTTTCAGTTATGGCCATTGAGTCCTTGTTTGCTACATCATATTGGATAAAGCTAGACTGTACAAGACTTGATAGTGATAAGTTTGAAATTGGTAGCTCAATTACAAGTTTTCAAACGAGAATTTCATGTAACAAGATTAACTTTTGGCCTCTATATGGTTTGTTCTTGTAAAAAGGACCACATATTTTTTCGTATCATTCTTTACCACATCCCAATAGTATTCTTTTATCCAAAAAAAAAAAATCATGTATATATACAAATGTAACAAAAAATTATCAACTTATACAATGTAACAAACAGGACCTGAGGATTTTATTTACTTTGGGGTCCAAATTGAATGTCGGATGTGGTAATGATCATGAGTTTGGTTGTTAACTACGATCAGGGATTTGATTAAGTGTCTGATGAATTATGAATAGGCAAGGTTTGAAAACTATGAAGCATGTAAACCTTATAAAGACAATGCTGCTGTTACAACCCTTCACATTCCAATGGATCATTTGTATTCTTTTGTTCTGTACTTTTATGTTGGAAATATGTTTTCATAACAGAGGAGTATAGGATCTTGCATGTTTTAATCTTAGCACAATAGTTGAGAATTTCGACAATATCAGTTTTACTGGTGGTGTTATTGCTGGAATGACAGGATGATCTATTGTTTGAAGTCATGTTGCAATTGCTTAGCATATCATCTTGTCTCCAGCAACAGTAAGCAATTGTATTGTCTTTGTTATTAACTTATTCAGCAAGGATCCACTGTCATAAACTTGGATTGATGTAGGTTTGACATAAAGGAAGCATTGTATCAGGATGTAAAGAAAGAATTTCTTTTTGATCTGTTGGACATTTTTAATCCCGTGCACCTTTTCCACCTGTTTCTTTCAGAGGCAAGTGTTAATGTAGCCATAGCATGCAGATAGGTTCCCCAATTCTATCCATTTTATTAATTAGTTAGAATGAAGTAAAAGATCTTATATATTGATTATGTTGTCCTTAACTTGTTGATCTGCAGATACATTATGATCACCAAGTGCTTCTTGATTATCTAATTTCAAAGGATACTGGAATAAGCTGTGCTAAATATCTTTTGAGGTATTTTAAATTTTGTCGTCAATCACATTACTTTCTCTTCCTTGGTTTTAAATAAAATAGTTGGAAAAGGTTTTTGTTGTTGTTGTAATTATTAATAATCAGGCATAAAGATTTAATCAAATCTTGTTGTGGTGACTGGTCTCCATGATTTTTCATGTCTTATTTTGTTTGTATGATTTTGGGGCTATGTTTTGATTTGTTATCTTGCATTCTATGGTTCACTAAAGGGAAAACCTTGGTTCAGCCTCACATTTCATAGATTCCTATCACATATCCCAATTTTTATTTATTTATTTCTGGTTGATAAGTTCAGGGTTCTAAATCCATTTTCTATTGCTTGTTTCATCCAAGGTTCACGAATGATGATTACTAATAAATTATGAGCAATGCTACATGGCCAGTAAAATCTATTGTTTTTGGCCAGCAGTTAGCCAGCAATATGTAAAAGTGTTGACTAAAAGAATGGTGAGAGACTGTTGAGCTAAAGGTGTTGGACTACTGGTTAAAAGTGCTAGTCAATATAAATTAAAATTGGTGGTCCTTGAGCTTTTCTCATAAAGTATATGTAAAAGAATGTCTTGGTTGGGCTCTTAACTTGGACTTATTGCTATATCGAAGTTGGCATTTATTCTTTCCTTGTTTCCGTGTTTGTCAGTAGGTGCTTGTGTTTGATATGCGACTCATGGGATTTATTTGTGGAATCTCCATTAGTTGGAGAATATTACAGTAAATCATCTTGCAAGAGAAGAAAACTTTCAGGTGATGGTATTGATTTTGTGGCAGATGAAATTCCAACATCAGTTGACAACTATCGAAGGACCACCTTGCATAGCAAGAATTATGAGAAAGACATTGAATATTGCTTCAAGCATTATGATATTAAGCCGTTCAAGAATGCTGCAGAATGTTTACTGTCATTGTACAATTCTATTGAGAATCTTCATCAAAAGGATTTATTTCCATATAATCCTGAAGTACTTCTGAAACGGTGTGTTGCTGTATTTTTTTCAACAAACATGTCTATCTTTTAGAATAAGGATTCCGTACACCATGGAAAACAAAACTCTTAATGATCGTTATTTCTTGTAGTCTCAGAAAATTTCAAGAGTTCTGCTGGCAGGAGCAGAGGTTTCATGGAGAGAGAACTGAAAAATGATTCAAACATTGTGTGGATGTTGTTTGATCCATGAAGCTTGGTTATGTTCGCTAGCACATTTCTTTACAGTGTCCACAACTGTGAATCATTTCTTCCGCTTCCTGCTGTAAATCTTCAGGTGCTGCCTCTCTCTTCTTCAGACGCATGGTTATTTTTTAAGAGTCGGTCATCTCTTTCAACATCAGACGCTTCATGGGTCTTGGGATCTCTGTGCATCGAATCCCCGGCATATTCAGATTCAGCTTTGATCCCTCCATGCAACCCTTCCTTGGCATAGTTAGATCGAAATTGAAAATTAGGTTAATGTTTGATCTGTTTGTGCCATTTGACCGGCTACTACCACCGAATTCGAAAGAACTTTTTGTTGCATATTGAAAAGGACGAAAGACTCCAACATTGGAACTTCCGTTAGGCTGCGTCCCTGGAGCTTTGATAAAGCAAAGACCTTGGTGTAGCAATGTTTGTTCTATTGGGCTGCTTCTTAGACTTGAGAGAGGTAATGTCCTGTTTGGTCTTGAAATTTTCTAACATTTCTCAAAACACTCCTTGACTTTCGAAAATGACCAAATTGATCAATGAATTTACAATTATAAATTTTTATTTGTCTTTAATTCAACTGTTGTTAATAATAAAGTGCTGATATAGAGAATAAGGCTAAGATTTCAATATGATCAAATAGATGTCCTATATTGGTTTAGTGAATTCATTTTAGTCTCTATATTATTATAAAACCAATTAATCAAAATAAGTCTAATTAACCAATTTAAGACACCTATTTAATCAAACTCAAACTTTAGCCATGTTACCTTATCATTGGAGATGTCACCCCAGTACTTTAATGCTTTATGTCAGCAGTGTGTTAACAACAGTTGAATTAGGAATAACTGGAAATTCATAATTTGTAAGTTCATAGATCAATTTGGTTATTTTTAAAAGTCAATTTGTGAATTTTAGAGACCAAACTAGACATATATATATATATATATATATATATATATATATATATATATATATATATATATATATATATATATATATATGAAAAAAAATCATATTTTAAAAAATATAATTTTCATATTCTAAAAGAATTTATTATTGTATTTGAAAATATATTTAAAAAATAAATTTATATTTAAATATATAATAATTTTTAATTTTCAAAAAAAAAATATTAGGTGATTAATATTTTTTGTTGCATTGTTCTGTATTTAAGGCAGCACATGCTAAATTCTTATATATTTTTTTTACTAAAAATATTAGTTCCTAACCTTTTTTCAAAATGTTTTTTTTTTAAATTTTATTTAAAATAAATTCATATTGGAAAATTCATCCGAACAAGCTCACGATTTTTTTCGTAACAAAATAAATAAATAAGTACTAGTCTAGGTTTCAATTTCAACGAGAATTCAATTCACATCTACAAGTCTGAACGCAAGTCGCAAGCCATACCAAAAGTCATCAGATTTTGAATTCTTAAAAGTTCTTACATCAATATTATAATATCCTTAAACTAAAATGCCAAACATAACCCTATCGTATCTAAAATATTTCTTTCTATCCATTTTGTATGTAAAGAAGTGTGACTATCATTATCTTGTGTTGTGCACCTTTATACCGTAGCTCCTCTCTGTGCTGCCACGTTTCCTCCATCTGCTTCACCCCTTTTTCCCCATTGGCAATTGTGAGTTTTGTTTTTCGATTTCAGCTCTTGATCTTCTGCATTCTGCTGTTGTATTACATTTCTGTATTTTTGCTACTGGTTTCTTGTGTTATCTGCTGCTACTTATCCATTATTTTTTTTCTTTTTTCAATTTCTTTTTTTTTATTATTTTTTTAAATGACACTGGAGTAGTGGGCATTGAATGAGTGTAAAGTGTGTCATTGTTCTTTCCTTTCGTGTAGATGGATAATGAGTGTAGCACATTATCAACATAAACACAACCACCCCCTTTCTCCAAAACATTACCATCAATATCAGTGTCTTAAATTGAGTTCTTTTTCAAGTTTTTTTTTTAAATATATTAATATAATAAAAAGAGGATTATCTAATTAGATTCATGTGTTTGAAAATTAGTTATTGACAGTAGACGAAAATTATTTTAAATTATTAATTAATTGGGTGATGCAAATTCGACAACTGGAAGCGAGTCCGTAGTTAATATTTACAAAGGAAAAGTTTAAATTATCCACGTCACTCTCTTTTTCCTTTGTAGTTATTATTTGTTGCCTTCTTTCTAATTATCAAATTAGTATTACACGTTAATCCTACGACCGTTCTATGAGGTCTTCTTTATAAGAGCATTTGACATTTCCAATTAGTTTACTAAACATAACCTATGTATGCAAAAAATGGTTCTAATGAATAATGACCTTTAACTTGTTTTGATTTTTCTTTTTTCTATTCTAAAGTTGGAATCTCATTTGTTATTTATTTCTGGCTAAAATTAATTAGTATGCTGTTGGTATGATTGTAGTCCTCACTTATAATACTTATCTATAATTCTTTCTTTTTTGCTATGATATATTTTGCATAAAAATATACCAACTACTTAAGAGATCTAGACACAACTTACAAGAGGATCAGAAAATCTTAGAAGGATGGAGAGACATTTCGTGTTAGTTCATGGAGTAATGCATGGAGCATGGTGTTGGTACAAGGTCGCCACTTTGCTTCAGTCAGTGGGCCATAAGGTGACATCTCTAGACATGGCTGCTTCTGGGATCCATCCCAAGCAAGCCAGTGAGGTCAACTCTTACCGAGAATACGTTGAGCCATTAACACAGTTCATGAAGGCTCTTCCCTCGCACGAGAGCGTGATCCTTGTCGGTCACAGCGCAGGTGGGGGCTGCATCTCTGTTGCAATGGAGCAATTCCCTGAAAAGGTCTCTGTTGCTGTTTTCGTTGCTGCACTCATGCCAGGTCCAAATATCACCTTTGCTGCTCTAACTAAAGAGGTACAATTACTACTAAATTCATTTACATTTCATTAATTTTTGGAAAGGGTTGATTGTTTTAGTTATAATATCACAAATTGTATTCCCTGAAAAATAAAAGTCCAAAGCCGTTACACTTTTTAATTAGTCGCAGGGTGAGCAAGTTGAGTGAAAGGACCTTCATTCTACTGACTCTGACACTATCAAAAGATAGGAAAAATTTCAGATGTTCCTCGTGTTCCAGGAACATTTGAAATCCTTCCTTTTAATGCTTTGTGAGAAAAGATGTTTAGGATTTAGATAACTTTAGTTTCTGAGGAAATTGATTGTTGCATTATGGATATTCTGTTCTCTGAGATCAAAGAACGGGTAGCATAGAAACAGGGAAAAAAAAACATCATTGAAAGGAAAAAATGGGCATACATACAAGTATACAACTATGGTTCAAAAGGATGCATAATGTGCAAATGATGATTTTAGCTGTTTTGAGTGTTTGTGGTTATGAGCTTTGGTCAAGGCCATATATGTTAATGTGATTATTATGAATGATGGATTTGGTGTTTTTTTTTATTAATATGCTAAAAAGGAGTAAAAGGTGTATTAGGGTTTATTCATGGGTGTTATCAAAAGTGATTTCTTGATTATTTTGGGAGCTGAAACTAAGATGAATTTTCATATCATTTACATTTTCTATCATCTTGATGGCAATGTTGAAAGGGCCAAAGTTGTTATATGAGGATGTTAAGAGGCGCTTGATCTTGACCGCAAGAGGTTAGAGATATTCCTCCAGCTATGTGGCACGTTCGAGATGCCGATAAATTGAATAAGAAAATGGATAGTTCAAGGAGCTGATGCATTTGTTAAAAGTTTGATTACTCTACTGCAAATATATATATATATATATATATATATGACGATTTTGATGGTTGACTTTGCATTTGAATAAGTTTGATTATTTATCTATTATAAATTTATAATTGTATTAAATAATTCATGTTAAAGTGAAAGTTTGATTAATTTGTTGAAGAATTTTGATTATTGTGCAGTTAGTGCTTTTCAATAAAATTATTATTCACTAATTCTACTGAAAAAATATGTCAGGCATGTATAACTAATATATGTGATATTTGATTTATGGTGTTTGGTAAAGATTTTTGTTTATTATATTACGTTCAACATATTAGTTTTAATTTCATGAAGGAATATGAAGGATTAAGTGTACGTTATTTTGAAAAACAAGTTTTAGTAGTCAAACTTTTGTATATCCACGGGTTTGGTATTTGGTATTGTTACTAATATATTTATATACCTTTCTAATTTAAACGAAAATCTTGCTCACAAGTTTATTCAACAACTGGGGAAAGCGCCTAGTAATGAAAGACCAGACAAAAAGTTGTCAAGCACAGAAGCTGTCACATGGCATGACCTATCGGGACCATACAATCAGCTCTCTCCACCAGAGGTACAAACATTTGCTAGTTCTAAAATTCTAATAACTCATCATTTATTTTTGTTGATACTTGATACAAGCCTAAAATTTGATCCCATGAGACTGATAACATACTCCTCTAAATCAATGGTTTAGACTTGTTTATCAAAATTTATCAATCATAAAGCTTCCACAAGATGGTAGAAACTCTCATGTAATTGTCTTCATATAAAGTTGATAGTTAAGAACTATTAGATGACAGTTTTGTCAACATATCAAATTATCTAAAGATTCTCAGCCATCAACTTCAGATAAAAATAGCTGCATACAAATTTTCACCTTTGAGGATTCTTACCTTAACCAAGCCTTATTGAAATTTGAAGTACTATTTCCCTAATTCATCAACAAGACATTTCAACACATTCAATCAACAATAACACATTCAGTTCTTCACTATCATCAATCAAACAGTTTATATATCCATCATCTAAACACCAATAATTTCGGATCTACTACCAAGAACCAAATTGAATCACATATAGTCCTGAACTCCTAATGGCAAAATTTGTTATGGAGAGAGAAGAGAAATTTTTTCACCTTTGGTTGACTAACTTGGTTATTTATTTCAGCTTTTGTGTGACTTGTCTTTTTTAGACGAAGCAGCTAGCTTGCTACTCACTATTTTTTCTCTTTCCGTACCTTCATAATTTTTAATGTTGTATATAGACAAAAGATTATGGTGGTGGTATTCTTCATCTCACAACATCATGCAGGATGTAATGCTTTCGAAATTATCGATGAGACCCAGCCCCAGTTTCAATGACTATGAATTGTTTGATAAACAAACTACATTCACGAAAGAGAATTTTGGGAAAGTGAGAAGAGTTTATATAATGGGCGACCAAGATATGCTGATGAAGGAAGATTTTCAGAAGTGGATGATTGAACTGCATCCTCCAAATGAGTTTAAGAAGATAGATGGTTCTGATCACTTTTTGATGTTTTCCACACCAATACAACTATTTTCATGCCTCCAAGATATATCGCACAAGTATTATTAAATGATTATGCTATTTGTATACAAAAATTCAGTTATCAAATTAACTATTATTATAAAAGTATGTTGAATTATAAAATATACATTAAAAATAAATTAATATTATATTTATTTATATACAAATATATAATAATTGATTTAATAGTTGATTTTTAGTATATATAGTATTTTTTATTATTAATTATACAATTATATTAAATATATATATAAAATCAACTATTAAATTAGTCATTCAGATAAAATATATGTTATAATATAAAATATACATTAAAAATGAGTTAAACAATATATAATAACTAATGTAGTTGTTGATTTTTTGTATGTACATCAAATATAATCTGGGACTTTTTGTTGTTGAATAAGACATCATTAATTAGTTGCTAGCTTCTTTGTTTCCTATTTTACAAATATTGATGTTGTAACGTCCCTTAATTATTCTAATCTTGCTGTGGAAAACAGAGTTGGGTAGTCTTAAGATAAACATCTTATTAATCAATAATATAATTACACTAGACTTATATTTTTTATTATTAAAATACAAATAAAAATTTTTTTAGCGAATAGTTGTTAATTTTCTGAATTTATTATTATTTAAGTTAATTATTTTTTGAGTTAATTAGTGTTAATTCTTGTTAATTATATGAGTTAATTTTAACTTGTTAATTTTTTAAATTAATTATTGACTTATTATTGATTGTTGTTAATTTTTAAAGTTTATTATTATCTGAGTTAATTATTTTTTAAATTAATTTTGTTGGGTTAATTATTGTTAATTTTATTGTTGTTAATTCTTTGATTATGTTTATAGTTTACAATTGAAGGTATACTGCTATTTCAGAAAATGTGTCAGTAGACAGTAAGTTTATGATGCAAAATTTTCTAACTTAATTTGTAGGGATAAGTATTGTTTTGGTCCCTAACATTGAGGGTCAGAATCAAAATCGTCCTTGGTGTAATTTTTGATTTAAAATCATCTTTAATGTTGCATTTTATTTTAAAATCGTCATTTTTAATAATTTTTTTTAAAATGACAAAAATACATTTTTTTCACCATTTCATTCTTCTTCTTCTTCCAGGAGAAGAAATTCTCTTCTTTTTCTAGAAGAACAAATTCTACTTCCATTAACAAATTCCTGTTGCCATTAACACACTCAAGACTCAGCCATTCAACCTTCCTCGTCTTGGTATCTCACTTCATTAATTCATTTTGTTTCAATCACACTCAGAGTTATTCTTGGTATCTCACTTTTACTTTGCAATCTGCATGTTCTAAATTAAAAGACCCATAATTCAGAAATAAAAAACAACAACAAAACCAAAAACAATAAAAATCAATAGCAATTCAGAAATTAAAACAACAACAAAACCAACAATAAAAATTAGGAAATTAGAGATTATGATGAACAAATCCATTATTCAAATTCAAATTCAACAAATCAAAATCAGATTCAACAAATCAACACACAATAATGATAAAATCAGAAAATAACAAATTAAAATCAGAAGATGCAGACTCAGAAGTAGAAGATGCAGAAGCAGAAGCAAAATGTAGAAGACGAAACAGAAGATGCAAAAGCAGAAACACTCAAGCAGACCTAGAAAAAGCAGAAAACGAAGCAGAAACAGAGATCGAAGTAAGAAGCAGAAGCGGCGAGGTGGCGAAAAGCAACGGCGAGGCGGCAAGAAGCAGTGGCGAGAACACGGCGATGAGGAGCAGCGGTGCAGAAGCCGAGGCTCTCTTCCTGGCTCGCGACAACGACGGCGACGGCAGCTCCAAGTTTCACCGACGCCCTCCCCCTCCCCCTTCTCCTTCCCCCTCTCCCTTTCCCCTTTTCCTTTCTTCCCCACCCCCCGCGCCCTTTCCCCTTCCCCCCTCGTGTCTTCCCTCTCCCCTCGTGTCTTTTCTTTTTTTTTTTTAATTTTATATATTTTTTATTTAAAAAAACTATTTATAAAAAAAAGTAGTTTTGTCATTTATAAAAAAATTTATTAGAAATGACGATTTTAAAATGAAATGTAACATTAAGGATGATTTTAAATCCAAAATTACACCAGAGACAGTTTCGATTCTGACCCTTTACGTTAGGGACCAAAATAATATTTATCCATAATTTGTAAGTTGTTGAAATTGTATAAGCTTAAATAAAATCTTTGAGAGACATACATATGCATGTTAGTAGATTTATTAGAATCTTAAATAGATATACCATTTGTATAATTAATTTTTCTTTTCAACATTTTATTGTGTAGAGAACTTCTATGCAATTTACTTAGTCACTATGAGATATCTTGTTTTTCATACCGAACCTTATGTAATTTTATGTTTTCTGGATTTAGAATATATGCTTATAGTGCTATCTTTTTCCACACATGAATAATTATTATTTTTCTTTTTTATTCTTAAACTTTGATGTATGAACTTTTAATGAAAAATTATAGATAAATTATTATGAAAAATTGTAAAATTTTGAATTTTGTTAGTTTAAAATGATTGAATTTAAACATTTAAAAACTTTTTTGAATTTTTAAACATTTAAGATTACCGTCGGATTTACCGGAAGATAAATTCGACGGTAACAAGATCTAAAAATTCGCCAATTAAAAGTTAATATCCACCACTAAATTTGCTGGTAATTAGCGGCGGACGAAAAAATCCGCTGATAAACAATTACCAGCAAGATTTATACCGTTAGATTTATTCTAATGGTAATTCCAACCGTAAATATATTATCGGTGGATGTTTTTGTTAAATCCGTCGATAAATCTGACGGTATCCGACGGATTATTTTTTGAGTTAATTAATGTTAATTCTATGAGTTAATTTTAACTTGTTAATTTTTTAAATTAATTATTGACTTATTGTTAATTATTGTTAATTTTTAAAGTTTATTATTATCTGAGTTAATTATTTTCTAAATTAATTTTGTTGGGTTAATTGTTGTTAATTCTTTTATTATGTTTATAGTTTATAATTGAAGGTATACAACCTGCTATTTCAGAAAATATGTCAGTAGACAGTAAGTTTAAGTTTATGATGCAAAACTTTTTAACTTAATTTGTAGGGGTAAGTATTATTTTAGTCCCAAACGTTGAGGGTCAGAATCAAAATCGTGGTGTAATTTTAGATTTAAAATCATCCTTAATGTTGCATTTCATTTTAAAATCGTCCTTTTTAATAATTTTTTTTAAAATGACAAAAATGCCTTTTTTTTCACCATTTCATTCTTCTTCTTCTTCTTCCAGGAGAAGAAATTCTCTTCTTCTTCCAGAAGAACAAATTCTTTTTCCATTAACAAATTCTTGTTGCCATTAACACACTCAAGACTCAGCCATTCAACCTTCCTCTTCTTGGTTTCTCACTTCATTCATTCATTTTGTTTCAATCACACTCAGAGTTATTCTTGGTATCTCACTTTTACTCTGCAATCTGCATGTTCTAAATTAAAAGATCCCATAATTCAGAAATAAAAAACAACAACAAAACCAAAAACAACAAAAAGCAATAGCAATTCAGAAATCAAAACGACAACAAAACCAAAAACAACAAAAAATAATAGCAATTCAGAAATCAAAACAACAACAAAACCAACAGTAAAAATTAGGAAATTAGAGATTATGATGAGCAAATCCATTATTCAAATCCAAATTCAACAAATCAAAATCAGATTCAACAAATCAACACACAATAATGATAAAATCGAAAAATAACAAATTAAAATCAGAAGATGCAGACCCAGAAGCAGAAGATGCAGAAACAGAAGCACTCAAGTAGAAGCAAAAAGTAGAAGACGAAACAGAAGATGTAAAAGCAGAAGCACTCAAGCAGACCCAGAAAAAGCAGAAGACGAAGCAGAAACAGGGATCGAAGCAAGAAGCAGAAGCGGCGAGGTGGCGAGAAACAGCGGCGAGGCGGCGGGGAGCAGCGGCGAGGCGGCGAGAAGCACTGGCGAAAACGCGGCGATGAGGAGCAGCGGTACAGAAGTCGGAGCTCTCTCCCTGGCTCGTGACAGCGACGGCGATGGCAGCTCCAAGCTTTGCCGGCACCATCCCCCTCCCCCCTTCTCCTTCCCCCTCTCCCTTTCCCCTTTTCCTTTCTTCCCCACCCCTCACGTCCTTTCCCCTTTTCCCCTCGTGTCTTTTCTTTCTTTTTTTTTAAATTTTATATATTTTTTATTTAAAAAAACTATTTATAAAAAAAGGATAATTTTGTCATTTATAAAAAAAATTATTAGAAAGGACGATTTTAAAATGAAATGTAACATTAAGGATGATTTTAAATCCAAAATTACACTAGAAACGGTTTCGATTCTGACCCTTAACGTTAGGGACCAAAACAATATTTATCCCTAATTTGTAAGTTGCTGAAATTGTATAAGCTTAAATAGAATCTTTGAGAGATATACATATGCATGTTAGTAGATTTATTGGAATCTTAAATAGATATACCATTTATATAATTAATTTTCCTTTTCAACATTTTATTGTGTAGAGAACTTCTATGAAATTTACTTAGTCACTATGAGATATCTTGTTTTTCATATCGAACCTTATATAATTTTATCTTTTCTGGATTTAGAGTATATGCTTATAGTGCTATCTTTTTTCACACATGAATAATTATTAATTTTTTTTATTCTTAAACTTTGATGTATGAATTTTTAATGAAAAATTATAGATAAATTATTATGAAAAATTATAAAATTTTGAATTTTGTTAGTTTAAAATGGTTGAATTTAAACATTTAAAAACTTTTTTGAATTTTTAAACATTTAAGATTACCGTCGGATTTATCGGAAGATAAATTCGACGGTAACAAGCTCTAAAAATTTGCTAATTAAAAGTTAATATCCGCCACTAAATTCACTGGTAATTAGCGGCGGACGAAAAAATCCGCTGATAAACAATTACCAGCAAGATTTATACCGTCAGATTTATTCTAACGGTAATTCCGACAGTAAACATATTATCGGTGGATGTTTTTGATAAATCCGTCGATAAATCCGACGGTATCCGACGAATTTTTCATAGTGATCAATTTAGTCCTTGAACTTACATATGAGTATCAATTTAGTCCCAAAATTTTGCAAACACCACCGACATTAGTTTCTAAGACAATTTTTGGCAGACAAACGTTAATAGAAGCTGCAACCTATAAAATAATGTAATTTTAATTTTCACATTCAAATAGATCAAAAATAATGTTGTATCATTTGCTTTAAAATAAAAAATTTTAATAAGCACCACTTATAATATTATTTTAAGCTGAATGCCAAAATTAAAACTGACATCATTTTACAGAATTCAGCACCATTTATAATGCTATTTTAAATTGAGTGCCAAAATTAAAATGATATCATTTTACAAAATCTAACATGATATCTAACGATCCACATTAACATTTTATTAATATCTGTGTCAAAAATTATTTCAAAAACTATCATAAATAACCTTTGCAAAATTTAAAAAATAAAGACAATTATTAAAATCTTGAAAATTTAATTGTGGCTGGCATGTAAGTTTCAAGACCAAATTAAATAAATATATTATCTCATTATCAAAACTTTATAATCATCGTAACTAATATAATCATAATCACCGTAGAATTAACCATATGTTAATCATCTTGATTCTTAAATTAGTTATGGTTGGGGGCCTGGTAGTCTGGTACTTGTAAAAAAAATGGCAATCATGCATATTGTACCTTTCTATGTGAAATATTAAATGGCCATAACGAATAAAGGCCTTGCCTTTTTCTTATTTTTTATTTTCGTTTTTTTCACAAATTTTGTCTTTAATCACTATAAGAAATAAGGGGTTTAGCCACGAAAAAAATTGTAGCTAAATTCTAAAATAACCGTAGCAATTATACATTAGCCACGAAAGAATATTTGTGGCTAATCAGGGGGTTGCATTTTCAATTTGCCACGATTTTAGCGTTATTAGCCACAATTTTAAACATCGTGGAGACCTTCAAAGAGCCACGATTTGTATATTATTGTCCACGCATAATGCCGTGGCTAAATAAGAATAATTAAATAAAAAAGTATAATTCTACTAGTTAATTTGTGTAGGCCGGGTTTTTCAGCCACATTTTTTTTGTGGCTAATGTTAGATTATTTAATCACACTATTTTTATGGCTAACTCACTATATTTTTCACATACAATTCAGGGTTAATTTGTGTTAATTTGCTCTAATTGAACAATTTTATTAAATTAAAATTATATTTATATATATTACATTAATAACAAAAATCAAACTCTTTAAATATATAATATCTAACATTTTTCCATAAAATAATAATAATAATAATAATAATAATAATAATAATAATAATAATAATAATAATAATAATAATACAAGTCTAAACTTATATATAATAAGAAATAAAAAAAATTTAACATAAATAAAATAAATTTTAATCCCTTCTAGATTAAATATATTTAAAATTTCAACTATTACTTATTAAATATATCAATTAAATGTCTAACATATCACTGGATAAACTAGGCACTTTATCACTGTATTTTGATAACAAAAATTTGTACAGAGCTGCCATATCCATAGCTTTTTCTCTAAAATTTCATCCAGTTTCTCTAAATTTATCACACATCATACATTTTCAACACCAAAAACCTTTCCAATTTACAGCGTTGCTCTACGAGCCATTACACCCAGAAATCGTATCAATAAATTTACGTCATTATCTCTACTTTGTCCATGCCCATCAAGTTCCATAATGTCTTTTTCATCCTTTTTCAAATGCCAAACTTGAATTGTCGTCCTTTTGCCAGTTGTAATTTCTCCCATAGAAGTGTCTGCAATGAATATAAAATTGAATAAAAAAAAATAAATTAAATATTAGAATTCAAAAAATCACGTAAAAAAAATTGAAATTTCATATACTTTTGACATTCACAACTAAAAGGTCATTATAATCTTTTCTGGTAGGCACTGGTTGAGACTTATTTCACCCAAATTTTCTGCAAATTCTTCATTGTTGTTGATATTCTGTGTTATTGTAATTCTGCTAAAAGGGTCTCTTCTGAATTATTATGTTTTTGTTTCACGAAAAAATCTACTAAAAAAACTAACAAATAACAAAGAAAAAATCGGTATTTTGAGTTTGGAGGATACCCTATCATATGATAGGATTCATATAGTACGGTTAAAGAGAGTGCTTTTAAGGTGCTGCAGAAAAGTAGGAGTTAAAAGACAACGTGAATGATGGGAAGTTATATTAAAATTTGTCCGTGATTATTTTAACTTTCCGCCAAAAACTACTTCAAAAGTTAAGCGCACATTAAAATTTTAAATTTTAAAAATTCAGCTTGACCAATATTGTTTAAATTGTCTTTTAACTTTCTTTAATCTTAAGAATATTTCTTTCATTCTACTGTTTATTATCTACTAAATATACCTTAAATTATTTTATTTGTAATACAATAGTTATTTATTTATTTTTTAATGGTCAAATATAATAAAAAATTTAAATTTAAATTTTGATTTTGTAATATTTTTATCTTTAATTTTTATTACAATAACAATAAATAACAAAAAACTACTTTAATAAATATATGACCCTCACAATCTCTCATTTCATGCCGTTGATAGTTGATGATTTAAACAATATACTATTATTTAATTATTTACCTATTATACATGAAACAATATAACAAGAGTTATACATTAAGTAAATTTTGTAAATACTTTTACCTGAAAATTTTAATGTTTAATAAATTTTAATTGCTAAATTAGTTACTAAAATTTTATTACATTAGACAAATTAATTATCAGATAAAATTGTTATAAGAAATTTTATAAATTAATTTCTTTGTTACTTAATAAAATTTCAAACTTTTATACAAGTGACTCATAAATTAATTAGTATTAATTTTTTTATAACTGAAAATAATTGTAAAATAATTAATTAATGAAATATACCAATTAAATAATAGTAAAAATAAAAAATTTAATTCATAATTTCACAAAATAATTTTTAAAAAGATAATTATACATATAATAAGAATACAGTACTCACAAAAATATATAGTATGTACTAAACCATATAAATAAAGACTAATTTTTTTTAACTTATTCTCATTTTTTTAAATTCAAAAAATGATAAATAATTTATTTTTAATGAAAACCAAAAAATTTTTTATACTTACAAATTATTGAACTTTTTATTATCTATTCAAATTATATTATTTTAGTTAAATAAATTTTATCTTTATAATTAACTCAAATATTAGAATATTATCTTTATTTTTATAATTTTTTATTTTATTTAAATTCATTTTTTTATATTTTTAGATTTAATTTCATAAATATATGTTAATGTTAGAATATTAAAAAAATGATACTATACATTAATAAATTTATTTAAAAAATTAATTTATTCAAGACAGAATAGCCATGGTACGTTAATGTAAGCAAAAAATACAGCTACGAAAAATATTGTTTGTAGCAAAAGATTAAATTTTAGCCACTGTCGTAATATTTCGTGATAAATAGAAGATACGCTCATTTATTTTTTATCACGATTTAGTGTTCTTAGTTAAAATTTGGTGGCTAAACACCGTTTTTGTGGTAGTGAATTTTAAAGAAAAATTTCATAAGTCCATCTTTTAAAAAAAAAATCTTGCATTCAATAAAATTATTAGCAATATTACATAATTAATAAAGTTTATTATTTTTAATTAATATTTTAAATTTTAAATTCTAAATCATAATAGTATAACAATAAAGTATATGTTGACTAAATATTGACTAATATTAATAAAAAATATTAATTACTAACATTTCTCTAAAATTCTTTTAAAATGAAAAAATTATGTACTAATTTTTTTCTTCACCTTAAACAACCCTATTTCTGGCGGTTTAAAACAGATCTAGAGGTAAATATTCCAGTTTAGTTCAATATTGTAGAATTCGCATAATAAATTTGAGTTATTCGATCAATCAAAAGATATATCCCTGAAAAAGTTGTCCTCCTCTCCTCCATGCATGCATCCAGAAAATCCCTCTTATTAGGTATACAAAGAGACCGACATAATTAGATAATGGTCTCAATTCCAATATACCAATATATAATAATTAATAGAATTTTTATCTAACCTTATAACCTTAATCAATAATAATAAAAAGTCAGAAACTAGAAGAAAATAATAATAATTTAACTTTGGTCTTTGGTAAATATTCTCTCTTAGTTTTTTCTTAAACTTTGTACGTCATCACCTCAATTTCTAAGCTTGAACGAACTTGTTTCGAACTTAATTTGTTACACGACTGAGATAAAAACAAAAGAGAAAGAAAAATACAAGCTCTCTTCTTTATGTCATCTATATTGAATACAAAATAATATATTATTTTACATTATTTTAGTTTTTACAAAGAATTTAAGTTAAGTTTTCCTTATAATATAGAAAAATGATTGTTGCATTATTTTTTGTATGTGCCTTTTTTAATTTTTTATTTTATAAAATTTTATCCTTTCTTACCTTTTATACATCAGTCACTTTTTATACAAAAATAGTGTATATTTAAAAACGTAAAAAAAATAATGCATATATAATTTTTCATAAAAATATTCAAAAAATAAAAAACCTAAACAGTTTCGTTTCATGCGTCTATACCGAATAAGTAAATAAATAAACCACTTCATTCAAATTTGTTACTTCAAAGATGATGAATTTCTTCATTGGAAAATCATAATAATTTATTTTTGGTAGAAACACATGTTCAGTCGATTTTACGTGAAGTTGATAGTTGATAGTCGTTAGATGATTTGACTGATTTAACTAAATTTTTATTTAACGACTCCCAGCCATCAATTTTATATGAAGTGGAACGCACCTAAGTTTTCCTCATTATTTTTCAATAAAATAAAATAATAATAAGGACAACATATCACACTGAAATAGTAAGTGTGAATAGAAACAGTTGGGATTATAATCACAGTATCTGAACCCAAATACCATGGCTTGGGACTTCTTGGTGGACCACGAATAATAAATAGAAACCGGGTGGTGCAAGAACGGCTGAACCGGGCATGGTCACATCAACTTCGTAACTCAATTTCCCAACATCTCTAACGTCACTTGCTTCCAACACCAACAACCTCTGGTTCATGGAGAATGAGTGAGTGTTAAAAGGTGGCGCAACCATTGTAACCGCCACCGAATTCCAAACCAATGCCGCTGTGACCCCAAACCGCAACGTTAGCTTCTGACCGTACTTGACCTGAAGAGCAGGAGCTATGATTTTGGGACGAACATCTTCAAAGCGGGGATCCAAATAAGAAGGGGAAAAAGCTTCCAATCTCAACTCCGTTGGGAACGTCACATTGTTGAAACTGTAACCCCCGTGAGGGTTGCTTCCAGCCACCAAGACTCTACCATCGCGAAGCAAAATCGCGGTTGAGTGATAAACCCTAGGAATGTTTGATGGATTCTGTACCTCGAACCTCGAACCGGCCCGGCCATAAGTCTTGTAAAGAAACGGATTGAGAACCGGTTCGCGGCCGAACTCCCACCCGGCAGTTCCAAGAGCTGCACCGTTGATGAGCAAAACGTTGCCGTTTGGGAGAATCACCATGTCGTTCATGACCCTTCCACTCGGCATGGTTTCCATCTCCCACTTAGGGTTCGAGTCTGTTATCGTGATCCTTCCACAGGTGTTCAATGCTGGAATGAAGTTTCCTGTTTTAGCTTTCTCGAAAGAACCTCTGGGGGCTCCGCCGCAGACCAAGACCTCAGCCTCCAGATTCGGCTTGCTCAAGTTCCTGAGAGGGAGTAACACGGCGGAGCCGGTGCTGGGATAGCTTCTCGGCTCTCCACCAGGAATGGCAGGGTAGGTTCTTTCGATAGTGGATTTCTGGTAATTGAATAGAATAGCGCGGTTGTTTGCGAAGATGAAAAGGTTACCATCAACGTTGAGGAAGACGAAAGGGTACAAGTTGTTCTCAGCAACTGGATCATTTGTTTGTTGGAGGAAGGGTAAGGTGTATGTGTTACTATCCATGGCATCTTTCTTGGGATAGAATTCATAGTTGAATTGCCTTGTACCTCCGATTATTATCTGTCGTCCATCTGGCAAGATGTGATTGGTCGCATACCATCTTTTAACTAACAGTCCGTTTTCATTTTCCCGCCAGTCGCAGTTAGGGCACGGGGTGAAGGTCCTGACGGCACGCTCGCCGTCGTTGAAACCGCCGGTTTGGACTAATGTGCCGTCCGGCGTCACCGCACCGGAGGAGCACCACGTGTCGGTTTCCACAAACAGGGCGCGGTAGCTGTTGGCAGCGACGTCGTATTCGACGGAGTGTGCCGTGCAGTCGTTTTTAACGACCATCTCTCGCTGGTTTCTACGGCATCTGGCGTTGGGTAATGAGAGGTTGGATAATCCAAAGTTGGTGCGGTCGAAGATTACGACATGGTCGTTGTGGAGAAGCTGCATGTGCATGGCCACAATGCCAATGCTTTTCTGTAGGAGCTGCCATTGTCCGCCCCCGTCAGCTGCTTCAACAGGCGGCAGTGGCAAGAACGTGGCGGTTGCAGCCGTTAAGAGAATAACAAGAAAGTAATGGAGAAAGGGAACTTGGAAATGCGTAGTATAAGTCATTGGACGTACGTGAGAATTGTGAGAATGATGAAAAGTGTATTGTGGTTATTGGAATGGAATTGGAAGATGTGTGATATAAATAGCAGGGAAGGGATGTGAGGTTTGAGGATTGAAGAGTGTAAACGTGTGGGTCAGGGTTAAGGTGTAGCTGCTGTTAACATCTGCCAATACACACGAGTATGATTGTATGAATCGGAAATTGGAACGACAAGTTATTTAATTTATTTTCTGGTGACTAGGGAATAGTTATTATTTTATAGAAAAGTTTTCAAATGTTTCATTTACTTTATTGGAATTTCAATGTTTCATGTATGATTAGGTTGTAAGTTAATTTTTTGTCTTGTAGTTATTTATAAAAAGACAAAAATAACCCTTCAATCATAAAAAAATAAAAGATAACATATTTAGCTTGAAGAAATATATGTGCACTGCTACACACTAAAATAATGTGCAGAAATTTTATTTCTTTATTTATTATAAATTATATTGTCTGTGAAGTCTCATGAAAAAAAAAAGAGAATTTCGTTTAAAAAATGTTTAAAAATAAGATTATTTACAATAATGTGAGGTAAACTTATAAAAATAATAAATTTATTAAAAGAAATAACAATTTTTTATATTTCAAAAATTATATATATCATGTTATTTTATATTGATTAAATAATTATGTATCTATTTTATATATTATTTCTTAATTTAAGAAGTTACGATTTATAAAATTGACACATTAATTTTAATTGAAAAAAAAAGCATAAACTTTAATTTTATTTTGTACATAATACATGACAAATTATTAAATTTAATATTTGTAAACATGATAATATTATGTTACTACAATTTACTTTTTCATTGCTAAAATAAAATTATTCAATTTGAGTAATTTATTTTTTATTTTTAAAGGTATAAATTATAATTATTAATTATGATCAATAATATGCCTAGTAAAAAAATTAATTAAAACTTATTTTACTTCTACTTTTTTAAAATCAAAGTATTATTGATATTTTAAAAAATCAAATAATTTAATTTTTTAGTGAAAATTTTTCTTTTAAATGCATCTAAATATGTTTAAAATTTAATAAACATATTTTATTATTTTAAAAAGTATTTTTTTATCCCAAAAAAAATCTAATCCAAATAAATACTTTTTTGAATAATACTACATATTCAAATTTTTTTATGAACCAAGTCTAACCAAATTAAATTATAAGACTTGAAATATATTAGCTATAACTGATTTTTGTTATGTTAAACTAATTTGGTTATACTTGATTATAAGTAGATATCCTTAACTTACAAGTGTAAGCAATTAGTTAATATAATTTAACAAAAATAGATTTAATATTAATTTTAATTTTTTTTATTAAATAGTTTCTTATATACAAAAAAGTTAATTTATTATAGCTTGACAAAATTCATGAGTCTATAATTCTAACTTTTTTTTTAATTTGACTATAGATATCTTTCACCTAAAGATGTTCATTTATGACTTAATATTTTAATTTTTTAATAAATATTTTTCACCAATAGTATTAATGATGCACAAAATTTATTATTTATTTTTTCTATCAATTTCTTATTACTTATTTATTGTCAATTTTTAAGTTATTTCTTGACAAGTCCTACCCATAAGACTATCCATACCACTATCTTATATCATAATTTAATTAACAAGAATGATTAGATTAGTTTTTTTTTTCTAAGGCTTATCATTAATTAATTAATTAAAAAATATTTTAATAAATTTATTTCTTTAATTGACGAATATCAAATAAAATTAATTTATTGTGAAATTCTATATTATCCTAAAAAATTTAGCACAATAAATTTAATACTTATACTTTAAAATGAGTTTAGTTGATAAAATTAAAATATAAGTAATATTATTCTTGCACAAACTTTTATTAATATTATTATAGTAATACTTACTTGAGCAATTAAATTTAACTTATACTAATATTAAAATGGTCTTTTTATCCTTTTTTTCATTATTTTTTAATTTTATCTCTTTTTTAAATAACCTAATAAAAATAGATTAATATTTAAAAAATTAATATTTAAAATTTTAGAAAATAATATGCATTTAGTAAAATAACATGTATTCAATATAATGGAAAAAATTGAATTAAGTAAGTACTATATATGTACAAGAGAAACAAAACTAAATTATAAAATAGTATTATTTCATATAATAATAATAATAATAATAATATTCCTGTAAAATAAATAGACAAATAAAGTATATCGTGCCAAAGGAAGTCATCTGTTTTAGAAAAACAAAAAAAAAGAAGAAAAACTAATAGAAAGATAAAATGATCAATAAAAATTGGTTAGAAAAAAAAAAGTAAAAGATGTATTAAAAGGAAACAACACAACACATGAACACAAGTGCAAGATAGTAATTTCTTCATTCTTTCCATGGGCTAAGGAAACAACTTGTCTCTATTTTATGGTGTTCTCCAAAAAAGCAAAACCACTCAATGTATTTCTATTCAATCTTATCCTTCTAATTATTTTATTATATATCTTAATGCTAAAAAAGAATGGAATAGCAGTGTACCAAAAAATACCGTGGTACATGTGAAAACCTTCCTATTTTATAAACTAATACGACTATTATCTTCTATTAAACTAACTATTATTTTAAATCTCAATAAATTCAACCAGGATTGGATCGAATTAGATTGGACCAAAATTTCAATTCGATCCGCATTAAAATTATCGAATCGGATCTAATATTGGGAGTTTTTAAGTTTAGATTTTATATATCTAATTTCATTTGCACATTTGTGGATCAGATCGAATGTCAGATATATCCGTAAAATATAAAAATATTTTTAAAATTTTATTTTTATTAAAAAAATTATCAATACAATTCATTTTTTTATTCTTTTAAATATGTTTACTCTTAAAATAATATTAAACATACATTTGTTAAATAATAAATTAAAATGACATAACAATATAACATATATGATAATTATTAGTTAAAATAAAATATAAAAAGAATATTTATTTATTTATTTATTTATTTTTGCGAATACGCGGATATGTAGATCGAATATATGGATACCTGCACAAAATCAGCAATCCGATTTTATTAGTGTGCAGATTGGATCCATATCCGCATTTTTCGAATCAGATTATATGCGGATCGAATCCAATCCATGAACACTCTTACTTTTTAACATAGAATGATTTAACTTCTCAAAACAAATTGAGATTTAATAAAATTTGAATATTTAAACTTGTTGCATGTATACACTACAATAATATAAAAATTCTCTCTTTTTTCTATCTAGCCATGGATTTAAGTTATATATATAATATTAATAAATATATAAAATACTTCTATTATAGTAAGATGATAGTATTGATAAATATTAATACTAGAATCTTCTATTTATATTTTTATTTTATATTTATTTATTTATTTATTTATTTATTTTACAACAACAACAAAAATATTTTTTTTCTCTTTTCATATATAACTACACTACAATAATATATAAAATCTCTTGCTTTTCTTTATTTCTCTTTAAATATAAGCTACAACATATATAATATTAATAAATATATATAAATTATTTCTATTATAGTGAGATAATAATATTAGTGAACATTAATATTAGAATTTTTTATTTATATTTTTTTATTTTATATTTATTTTTTTATTTATTTATTTTACACCATACACCACCGATTCTTTCTAGTTTTATTGAAATTTTATACTTGATATCTAAGAGTGAAATTCTATGAAAATTAGATTACTTTAATTTTTTATTTCTCTTAAAAAGGATACGATAATCTTATCATGAACTTTGAGCATAACTTTTTTATTATAGGAGTTACTTAAATAAGGATATTTAAAATATTTTTTTAAAATATTTTTTAATAATTAAATTTTAATATATGTAATCAATTAAATTGTATTATTGCTATTATAATTAGATCAGACAAATCGATTTGACTAAAAAATTGATGAACCAAATTTTTAATTTGTCTAAATTAATATTTTTTATAAAAAATAACTATAATATTCCTATTACAGAAAATGACTAAAATACTCATTATAATTTTGGATTCTCAAAATTAACAGATCCCTAAAAATAGATCAATATTGAACTAATTTTAAAACGTTAAAAACTTAAATAAGATGATTTAAATATTAAGAACCCAAATATTGAGTCAAAAATAATACTTTAAAACTCACAACAAATAAAAAAAATTCGCAAGAGTTAAAACTATAACAAAACAACTAAAATTATACACATGATTCGGATTGAATCGAATTTGACTAAAATATTGATTCGATCTGTAACTAAAAGAATCGAATGAAATTGAATTGAATATATATGTTTTTTTACTTTCATATATTTAGATCGAGTTGGATTGATATGTGAATGGAAGGTAATTCAAAATTCTTTTTGAAAAAAATAAACTTTATTTTTTAATTTTTTTCATCAAATATATTAATTTTTCAATTTTTTTCATCAAATATATTAATCTCTCTACTTTAAAAATTAAATTTTAATATAATTTTTTTAAAGTATAATTAGAAGATTAAAACACTTTTATTTTTTATTAAAATCAAAATTCACTATATTTATTGCATATATTTTTAAATAATTATTTAATTATTTTTTGTAAAATTTAAAAAAATTTTAAATAAATAAAATAAATTCATCATTTTCACATCTATGTATTTTTAAGTTAATTACATTGTGCATTTCATTACTTATTTTGTTTACATATAATTTATACTACAAATAAAATAAATAATATAGTTTTGTTACATATATAATTTATACTACATTGTGCATTTCATTACTTATTTCATTAATTATTTTTACAAAAAAGGTTTGCAATATAAACGATATTGATCTCATTTGCGAACAATTTTTTTGTAACATAAACGAAATAAGTAATAGAATAAAAAAATATAATTAATTTTAAAATATATATGTAAAAATAATAAATTTATTTTATTTATTTAAAAAATTCGAAATTTGTATCTATAAGTGGCTTCCCGCATATAAAATTGTTGTTTTTGTTGCAATTTTTTGTAGTTAATAAACGACCTTCGGAAGTAATACTGATTTTTGACGCCTTAAAATTAGTTTGATGAATCAATTTGTTCCGTAACACTTTAAAATTGTATATTAATAAGTACCCCACATTTGGAAAATGCGACTTTTATTAGTCCCTGGTCAAATTTCTCTCACATCCGTCAATAATATAAGATTTTTTTTAATTTTAATCAATATAATATTCAAAATTGATGGAGATTAATTACATAAACCAATTTTAAATATGATATTGACCACAACTAAAAAGATACAATGTCAACTAGTTATTATAGCTCGCATTAGCATGGCATTCATATTAGTACCTCGTTAATAGTTATAAGACGAAGTACTTCAGGAACTAATAAATAAAAGACACATTTTTGAAAATAGAAGACTTAGTTTTGTCATTTTGAAAACTTAAAAGTCATATTGACTCGGATATCAAAGATCAAAAATAGACATTACCTTTTCTAATTTAAGTAAGTGGTAAAATTCGCCATTGAAATATTATTTATTTTTCAAACTAATCATTGAAAAATATAAATAAATATGTTAAGTGACACTACAAATTCACAATACACATTTAATAATTTTAATTAGTTATTAATATAATATATTTATAAAATTAAATTAAATTAATTTTAAATTAAAGAATTTTAATGTTTCAAGATCTCTCTCAATTTAAAATTAATTTAATCTATTTATATAAATTTATCATATAACGGTTAATTAGGATTGTTAAGTGGTACTATAGTCACTATAGTATAACTTAACGGGTCAAATTAATAAATGTTAATATTGTTAGTAACAAAAATGATAAAAGCACTAATATAATTAATTTAAAATATTTAAAAAATGAATTTGATTAAAAAACTTTTTAAAAAATTAATTTTAAAAACGAAATTGACCATTTACTATTTTTGATTTTGTAAGGGCAATATAAGACCAAAGAAACAGAAAAGGTTTCTACGCAAAATGTATTGTATTGATAACAACATTTAAATTGAAATTGTTTTTATAAGACCAAATAAATAAAAATATATTTAAAAAAAAACAATAATCTGGTAATAAAACAATTTTATTGATATGTATGTGTCTTTCAGCCTTTTCAGGCTCTCTTGTTTCAATATATAATCAAATGGAGCCCTGTCTAAAAGTGTCGGACGGTTTAATGTAATAACCTAATTTTTAGTATGTCATATACTGAAAATTAAGTGTTACTAATTTTTTTTTAAAATTAACTAAATATTTATTATTGAGCTGTAACCATATTAGCGTGCGAATGAATTTTTGAAAAACTTTTTACAAAAAAAAAGAAATAGTTAAATAAGTACGACAAAATAACATAAATATCAGAGATAGAAATAACATACATCATACATACTATATATATATTGTCATATAGGTCATAAGTTAACGTACAAGTCTTCACATCTTGTTACTATATACATAATCAACACTCCAAATCTTGGTTCATATAAGAAGGCCCTAGGCTGACGCTCGAAAATTAGCCTAGTCAACTATATACATTTTACTCTCTCAGTGAGTCTAATAAAAAATGAAAGACTAACTAAACACAAAAGTTAGACTAATACAAAAAAAAAAAAAACTCCCAAAAGTCACATTCTCAACTCCCAAACATCAACTATCGTTGTTAGAAGAAATCTTAATCACATCCAAACACTCCTCAGGATCCTCGTCCTCATCATCAAAAATTTTAAAAGGACGATTTTAATTCGAAATGCAACGTTAACAACCATTTTAAATTGAAAAAAAAAAGGGAGTTAAAGACGACCAAATCAATATTTATCTCTAAATTAGTGATTTCTCAAGTTAGTTACACTGAAACTAGCATGTCTCCCCCAAATAACCCGTACTACGTTGTCTAAGGTGCCAAGCGAGAAGGATTTTGTTTTCGCCAAACAACCTTCCAATAAGACTTTAGAACAAGCATCCATTCTTTTAGAAATATCCTTCTACAAACAAATTAATCCTTCATCCTCCTTCTCATTCTCCAAAATATGATGATGAGATTCCCCTACTCTATCTCCATGGTGTCACTAAGTTAAGACCAGGACAGGCTAAAGAAAAATGGTTGATAACAGTAGATGCTGCAAAAAGGGTTCGAACTTTAGTAGCCCTAGTTAGAGCATCGAAACCCTAATAGAACACTAGAAATCCTAACAGCTCACTTGATTTAAACCCTATTTTAAATCATATGCTTTTAGAGGGAATGGATCCTATCAAGATTCATCATATATACCGAATTATACCGGCTAGACGATTGTTATCAATGTTATACAATGTCATAAATGACGCATGGTGAGAAACACACTTAAATTAATGACTAAACCTTATATACATCATGTCAGGAATTTTTTTTATGCCTAATAAAAACAAAGATTAAGAAGAGATTAGCATTTCAACTATGTAAATCCACGAAGCCTTCCCTTATTATTAAAGTGGAACACAACTTTTTTTTATAAAGTGAAAGAACTGAAGTTAAATATATAAACGTTCAAAGATATATTTGATATATTGAAACTAAATGAAAAAAAAAAAAAAATCCTTTTATACCAGCATATGTACCCATAGAGTTGACGAAACCTCCTCGAACTTCTGATGGATAAATAGCTCACTAATTTCTTTTATATCTAAATATATTGAACTAATACAGCCCTACTTGGAAACGAGATCAATTTGTATCAAATTACATTGAACTCTTACATAGTAGTTTATCCATTATCCAAACGAAGAATTATATGATGCATGAGCTGCTGATTACAATACTAGAAATTCAATATTCATCTAATAGTCTAAAACAAATTAAAAATTATATAATATCCATCTAATAACATCACGCAACCATGCTACAAAATAAATAATAAATATCATTCGAATTATTATTACAAGAATTGTAACAGTTATTTAAAAGAAAAGAAAGAACTAAAATGAAACACGGCCAAAGTTGTCTAATATTCTCCATTCCTTTCAAGTGTTGAGAGATCTTATAAACTAACAATAATTAAGGCAAAAGTTGATTAATCCGCATAGCATTGTACACCTCAAAAGTTGACATCTATCATGTAAAAGGTTTAAAATTGAAAAGAGCAAATTATAACTCATCATTTGTAATGTTGAGATACCTCCCAAACTAGTTTATCCATGAAATGGCATTTCTTGTGGAACCCCCATCCTGGATTGCTCTGCATCATCATGTTCCAATCCAAACAATAACATAAACATGCTACATAGAAAGCAAGAGAATCAAGCATGCTACATATGGTGGTGCATCATTTATGTAATTTCCCCACCACAGGCATACATATGATTTGCAGTCTTGTATTATTATGCATTAACAAAGACATACGTCATATACATACTGCACATATATAATTCAAAAGCATTGAAAATCATGTATGGATTAACATTAACATATCATTCAAAGTCCAAGGAAAACTTCTATTCCTTGTCCTTTTTTCATTTAATAAAAACTCTGGCTTATGTCAGTATCTTACATAGTAGGTTCCAAAGCCACATAAAAGAGGTTACCTAAAACTCTGTTGAAACTCAAATGACATAGATCAAACAGGGAATTGTGCTAAGGTTTGGTTGTTGCCTGAAAGCAACATGCTATAAACTTGTGAAGAATAGAAATGGAATAGGTATTACTGTTGATAAGCATTTGAAGACTGATGTGATAAGAGGTTAAACGGATGGGTGATCAAATCATCACAATTAAAATGATGATTAATGGGGAGGCCTTTTATGTGATTAGTGCACATGTATCACAAGTCAGTTTGGAAAAACAACACAGGCAAAGTTTTTGGAAGATCTACAAGGTCCAATTTAAAACATACCATTGTAGACAAGATTTCCTTGGAAGACTCAAATTGACATGTGGGGGAAGGATGAGTGCAGATATGAAGGGATCCACAAGGTAAATGGTTTTGAGATAATCAACACATAAGGCAAAATAATTTTAGGATTTTTTTTCAACCTTCGCGTTTCCTATAACAAACACCTATTTTAAGAAACGAGACAAACATCTTCTGACATATAAAGTGGGTAAGTCGATTTTTTCTTGGACTAACTGCAAAATAATCAATTTCTTTTGTCAATGTGGTTGAAAATGCTGGTAAGAAGAATCACAGTAACCCTACTGTATCAAAAAACAAAACAAAAAAATAGTGTGCTCTTCGACTCCAGCAAAAAGTGACAAGAAGTCATCAATAAAGGAACCCAATGATTAGGTGGTGGCTAATGAAAGGTGAGAAATAAAGAGATTTCCAAAAACAGGTAGAAGAAAAAGGAAGATAAGATGAGATGGCATACGTGATGAAGTGATCAGAAAAGTAGCAAAAGAAACCTTCGGAGAAACGAGGTACTGGAACAAGATATAAAGAATCACGATGGTTGGACAGAAGTATGCAAGAGAAGATGAATGTAAAAGGAAATTTCAAAGATTGTTCTCTATGACGGAATACAAAAAATAGAGAAAACTGAAAAAGTATAAGACGACTAAGGCGATAAAAGTGGTGGTAACAAAACAAGAAACAGATCTTTTGGGAGTCTATTGGTCTGAGGGCATGAGTGAGAAAGTTGGTGTGATGCCTATTGTTGAAAAGATGATTTATTCACATATTATGTGGTTTAACATGTTGGGATAAGACCAGTAAAGTATCGGGACAGGAGGTTATATCAAATAAGAAATACATCAGCGGCTAAGGGTTAAGAAATAAGATGGTTGAGAGAGATGTAAATACAAATAGACTTCAGGCAAATGACATGACACAATGACGTCATTTAATTCATGCTGCCAACCCCATTTATTGGAATAAGACTTGTTTTTTCCCACTTTACATTTCAGAAAAGTATGGTATTTTGGTCTTTGTATATCAACCATGTATACCATCTCTATGGTGATATTTCATACTTTAGGACTTAGAAGTCTTCAGAGTGTGACAAAAAAAAAAAAAAAAAAACCCTCATTGTTTGAACCATTCTGCAGTACACTACAAAAATGCTGAGAAATGATTCCATTACTGCATTCGACTTTGGATAAGATATACCATCGAATTGCTTTTCTACTATATTTGTAGCTAATAGAATGTTTTTGGTTGTACTGCAAATCTACAATTAGAACCATTTATTATTATTTGCTAATTACTTTCTTTATAAATACTTATGATGAATTCCATAATATGAACTTATGAGACTACCAACGTAAGACTGTAAGAGACAAACTCAATAGGATCTACAGTTCAATGCCTAAAACAAAAAGTAACTTGCCATCCAGTAGTTACAGTTTCCAAACCTGTAGAGAGATGACAGCACGGTTAGTAAATTGCTTCACCGAAGATGGTGCACTTTTAGGAAGAGTGCTAGCAACTCTTTCTAATTCTTCATTTTGCTTCTTTGCAGTTACCCTATCTGGTCCACTGTAGTGATCGACGATCTTTTTCAGCAAAGGAACTCTCGCCATTGTCTCTTCCATTATTTCCTAGTAGGATATAAATATCAGAGAAGCAAAAAACAAGTGTGAATAAATACAGAAACATAAAGCAGACAATTACTTCAAAGGAAAAGAAGTAATACAGCAGTTATCTAAATGTACATATTAATCAAGGGGAAAAAAGTGAGTTATTAGAAATTTGGAAACCAAACTAATTGTCAAAACTCAAAACTTTAGCACGTTACGTAATTTCTAGTAGCCCTCAATCATAGATAAGATTACTAATACAGCATACCTCCCACTCTTCTTGACTTTGAATCCCTTCATATGCCATCAAGAAGGGCTTCATCTTCTCGAGTGCATCCCGAAGTGGAATAGGTTCTTTCTCATCAATATCTGGGTTCTGATCAAACTCACCCATCAAATATTCTGGCTCAAATTCAATCTGCCATAAAAAAATAAAACAACAGAGAACAGTCAAATACTGTAATATGCAGACTAAACATGGAACAGAGGGTTAGCTTAAAATTTTTCTCTAAGAAAGCCATTGTTCTTAATTTCTTCTGAGATAGTTGAATCAAGGCCAACGAGTTTCCTAATAACGATTAAATTAACTCAATCCACTTCTTTATGCCCTTCCAATAAATCCAGCTAAGCTGGAAAGTTTCACCTTGATTCATTGAACTACTTTTGATCATTTCTCAACAAATTCAGAATGACAGTGGTAGCTAACCACTTACAGCACAATTGGTGTCAAATACTTCCAAATACTCATCCTCCAATGGTGAGGGGAAAACACTATTAGCCATCTCCTCAAAACCTGCAGTCAATTGATTCATGATGTCAGGCCCAACCCGCTGGGCAAACCTCTCGCCGTCTGCATCATCTCCAAGAAACATCTCTGAGGCGGAATCCTCTTCATCCTTATCCCGATCACCCCTTTCCTCCAAGTCACTCACTCTAAATCCTCCTCTCCCCCGACCTCCACCCCTGCCTCGACCAAAGCCACCTCTTCCTCTTCCAGCAACATCTGCATTATCCCGTTGCAACAGAATCCTCCGTGCAACATTCACTGCATCATCAACACTTTGCATTGGCTGTCTCTTAGGCACAGAATCAGATGGTGCAGCAGCAGCAGCAGGAGCACGACGATCACCAACACCACTGCCTGGAGCTCGCTGAGCACGGATATGCCTATTCTCTTGGGAAACTTGAGTCCTTTGATTGGGCTGCTGCTGGGGCTTCCCACGTCCACTTCCAGACAACACGCCTACTATGCCTCCAGGAAGGTTCTTTTGATCACTCTCACCATCACTACTGCTAAAAATTGGTGCTTTTGGTGTCAAAACATCTGAAGAAGCACCAGCACCAACATAATCATCATCTTCCTCTCTTTTGAAGAAAACGGGTTTCTTTGGCTCAGAATCAGGCTGCTTCTGGGAATCTTGTTGGATATGGGATGGTAACGGACCACCACGACCACGACCAGCAGATGGCTGTTTTATGTAGGACATGAATGACGAGAAAGAAGGCATGCCTGACGGAGGGGCTGGCCTACCACGACCGTGTCCGCGACCAGAAACCGGAGATGGGGGAGAAGGCAACTCTGGTGCTTCAGATTTAGGATCACCAGAATTGGGCTTTCCTGGAGAGCTCTCATTGAATCCAAATGGTCCTCCCAAACCAGAGCCTCCACGACCTCGACCACTACCGCTGCCGCTGCCACCACCAAAACCAGAAGAGGTGGAAAAATGTGCTAGAGTGTTCCTAGTGGCATTAGAGATGGTGGGGGTTTGGAGCCTTACTCCAATGATTCCTCTCATTGGCAATTTGATACAAAATCCTTTCTTCGCAATTTTTCAACATGAAATACCTGAAACAATAAAAAATACTTTATTAATTTGTTATGGTGATCGAATTAATAAAAAAATAAACTGAGTGTGACTTTTAAGTATGGGAAACTAAATCAATCTGAATATGTTGCAATATATATTTTTGGTGTCTGAAAACAAAAGGAAAGAAAAAGAAACGGAAAAAAAAAAGAACAAGCACAGCCTAAATGGCAATAACTACATCACAACGCAGCAGAGGAATGTTATCTGTAATATATAATATAATGCTACTGAATATTTTTGAAGTAAGAAATTTATAAGCACATGCAAACAAAGTGTTCCAATCTTCCAATACTGCACCTCATGAAGGAAAACATAAATTTATACAATCTCATCAACTGTCCAGCATACATAACAATTCCATCCATCAACAATAACATAAGCCTCAATGAGAACATAAATCTAACGTAAAAAGCCTCAATAAAATCATAAATCCAATGACATAGAACATAACATAGTCTCAATTAAAACATAACATAGTCATTCATAACATTGTTGACCTGTCAAAATTTTCTGCTTTTAACTTCTAAAGACACCGAAATTAAATTAAACAAAGGACAAAAAAATATAAATTAATAACCGCCTCAAGAAAGAAATTTCAACAGTGATATCAGAGCTTACAGGGACAAAAAGAAAAAACAAAGAATATAGAAGCAGAAAATGGTACACGAAGGGGACGGCTGGAGAAGAGGACAGCGAAACCACAGAGCCCGGAGAAGACACGGCTGGTCGGCCACGACGCTGTCCAGACGAAGGCGGCGATGCTCCAGACGGAGAGACGACTGAGCTTGAGGCGCAGTGAATCGTTAACGGCGGAGCTCCAGTCGCAGTTAATCGCGGACGGCGGAGCTCCAGGCGCAGTTAATCGCGGACGGCGGAGCAGGAGCTTGAGGCGTTGTGAATGGTGGACATTGCGTGAGATTTTGAGTGTGTGGGAGAAGAAAAAAGTGACGAGTGATGAGTGATGAGTAATGAGCGATGAAAATGGAGAATCGAGAACGGAGGCGCTGTGAATGAGAGCTTGCTTGGAAACCAAATCAGAATTATCTAAAAAAAATTCTTTGTTTTGGAACAAATAAAAAAAATAACTTTAATTTTTTTTAGAATTTCAATTTTTATTTTTCATTTAAAAATAATTTTCACACCAGATAAATTTAATAGGTTAAATATTAAAAAAGTTATATAAAAATTATTCCACACTAAAAAATTAAATTTTATTCTATTAATATAATAAAATTATTTTAAAATTCAAACTATAATTGTTAAAACCGAATCAATTATCAAACCAAACAAATTACTAATTTATTAATTTACTAATTCAATCAATAAATTACTAATTAAACCGACAAGACTGATCTTACGTAAATAAAAAATATAATATAATAAAAATTTTAAAATTAAAATTTAAAATACACTCTTCTTTATACATTTTGCATGCTTATACAGTATCAATGATTCTTCCACATGCCATAACTATTCAAATTCATTATAGGCATTGGATTGTTTTGATTTAAGTTCATCAATAGTGCTAATAAACAGTATCATTTTTGAACTTTTGAGGCATTTGATTTTGGCTACACTTGTTTACTAAATCCTATTTTGATATATGTTCTGAAAATCAGCGAGAAATCTTGCTTTTTCACATCAGAGTTCATGCTCATGCTTTGAAGAAACACTTATGAATTCATATTGATGCAGAATTGGATAGGTAGCATATTCATGGGTGAAGATCTCTGTTTTAATATATTATTGTTGAGAAATCGTATCATGGTTTTACTAATTTAGATGAAGACCTTGTCTTACATTATATGTATTTTTGCAGAGAATCGAAGTACCTAAGACATTGAACATGTTATTGCTACAAGAAAACTTTATTAATGTAGCTAATTTCATCATCTAATAGGTTGTTAATGGATGATCAACCTTTGCTTGAAGAATTATTTTTCTGCAGAGGAGGTTCTTCTAGGAAAAAGATGACGGACAACCTAGCACGGCTCTTGTAAAGTGGAAGATGATCCAGACACCAAAGAAATTAGGAGGGTTAGGAGTGGGTGATGTAGTGATTCGTAATACTGCTTTACTGTTTAAATGGTGGTGGCATTTCTCAAAAGAGGATTGTCCACTGTGAAAGAAGATTGTGTGTTTTTGCAATACATTGAACCCAAATCAGTTGCTATCTACTCAGACTTTATCAGTGAGAGGGAGTCCATGGAGAGACATATATCAACAACAAATAAATGAGCAACAAGTAAGGCAAAAGATGATTAATGGCCTCGCTATTGAGGTAGGGGATGGCAGGACTACCAGATTTTGGGAGGATACATGGCTCCAAATAGGAAAGATGAAAGACTCTTATCCGAAACTCTTCTTGATTTCAAGCCAAAAAGGATCACCAATTGGGGATTGTGAGTTTTGAGATGGGATAGAGTGGGTATGGCATTTTCAGTGGAGGCGAAAGCTCCGCCAGTGGAAATCAGAAACTTTAAATCAGTTGCTGCATGCCTTGCAATCTGTTAGACTGATAGCAGAAGTGCAAGATAGAGTGGTGTGAAAATTTGAAAAGGAAGGTGTTTATACGACTAACTCATTTGTGCAGGTTTTGCAAGAAGCGACTCTGGATGAGAAGATTCTGAGTTACAGATTCACAAAAGAAATTTGGAGAGGATTAGTTCCGCCTAGAGTTGAGTTGTTCACTTGGTTTGCTCTGATTGGCCGGGTCAACACAAAGGATTGGCTTAGTAGGTTGGGTATTTTGTGACCACATGATAATTTTTGTGTGTTGTGTAAGAAAGCAGTTGAAAGTGTTCATCACCTGTTGGTTGCTTGTGAGTTTTTTTAGCAGGTGTGGTGTGTATGGATCACGGAATTTGGTCAGGTGTGGACAGCTCCCGGCACCTTGAAAGATCATTTTGAGAGTTGGAGATCCATGCCTATGAGATAGGAGGTCCGCAAGTACTGGTTAGTTGGGTTCTTTTCAGTTATATGAAACGTTTGGCTACGGAAAAATGATGTAACTGCCAGAACAAGACAGCAGGCGTTGTAGAGTGTGCGACACAATTGTTTCTTTGTGCTACGGAATGGTGTGGTAACTAACACATGTTGTTGATGGCTATGCCAGAGATAACATAAGAGTTAGTTAGTCTTTTATTTTACCTATGTCCTTGTATGCTCCACTTTGAGTGTTGAGCTCTTTCTTTCAAAAAAAAAAAAACTTTCTGGCTATAGCAGGACACAAGAAAGTGCAATGACAAAAAACAGTTACATTTGGAGGAACTGATTGGCATCTTCCGTGAGTTACACGGCCAGGGTGGTTGTTAATACAAGCAACATCATTAATCATTAATCAATTACTCATTCCATCAAATTATAACTCAATAGCTGAATAACTAAAAAAATAAATAAAAAAACATACCTGATGCACTTAGTTACAGAACGCGACAGAGAAAAGAGAAAAAGAGCAGATACGAGCCACAGAGACGACGACGACGAGAGAAGCACAGAGCCATGGAGATGCGACGATGCAGGGCAGACAACCCACAAATGGAGCCGACGACGTAACAACGAACACGCAGAGTTGCCGGTGACACGAGGCAGAGTTGCCGGCGGTCGTAGGTGAGAGAGAGAGAGAGAGAGAGAGAGAGAGAGAGAGAGAGAGTGTGCCTCTACAGAGGCTGAGTGAGAATGTGAGCTTGAGAGCGGGTTCTTCTTCGAGGGGCAGGAGGGAGGCTGGGACTTAGGGCTGGGAGGGTTCTTCACCATTCACGTCTTCGAAGGTTAGGCTAGTTTGGTTAGGGATTTCTTTTTTAAAAAAACATTAAAACGGCGCTGCTTTTGGAGCGGTTTTTTTTAAATCGAATCGGCCACTCCAAATCGGTGTTTATTAATTCTTTGTTTTCACGGTCAAATGGCTCAATCAGACCGGTATTATATCCGGTTCATCAGTTTTTCAGTCCGACTGGCCAATGCAGTCCAATTCTTACAACTATGTTTCAAACCATGAAATTAAATTTTAAAGAAAAATGAATTCTATTCTTAAGAAAAATAGAAATTTTTTTCTCAAATTCAAATAGTTTTCAAACAAGTTCAAAGTGATTTAGGTTTTTTCTTTTTTAGGGCTAGTCCCCCTAGCCCCAGAATTCTATCAACGAACCTGCCCAGATAATCTTTAGACGGAACAGACCGAGAGAGAAAAAAGAGCAAATCCCCTCACCACTAGAAGGTCAACGATGGTGATGGAGCTCGATGACGACAGAACAGCTCTCACTTTAATCATGATGCGATGGTGGCACTTTTTTCCACTGTCATATCTCTTTCACGATGTGACGGCGGCCGCCACACTCTTTTTCGCCGTCACCTACCTCTTCTCCCTTTCCTTTCCTTTCTTCTCCCTCTCTGTGTCTTTCTTTTCTCGTTCTCTCTCTCATCTCCTCGTCTTGTCTTTCCCTACTGTTCATACCCTGGCCCAATGTTAAGGGCCCAGGTCCAATCGAAAGGCCTGATCCAATAGATTAAGCCTAGCAAAGCACCCACCTCCATTCAAGAGGTCGGTGTCAACCCCGACTTGGTACGAAGAAGTCGGTTGTGAGATTAGCTGGCAGATAAATACTCATTCAAATGGGTAACCGCCCCTGAAATCTCTCTAACCACTTCATAAAGCCATATCTTAACCTCCCTAAGATAATGGGACGGTTATTATCCTAAAGATACGGCACTACTCCAACGGTGGTTATTGGCTCACCACTATAAGTACACTGACACACCTCAGGTATTCCTAAGTCCAATACTCTCTAAGACCTGCTTGCACCCTTGCTAACTTAAGCATCGGAGTGTCCTTGCAGGTACCACCCCCCATTCCCACGCGAGCACAAGTCGGAAGGAGTTTCCCGAGTTGCGGACACACCCGAAAATCACTTCCATCACACACTTGGGCCGCCAAACGCCGTCCGTATTATTAATCTCCGATTACCTACCGTAACATTGGCGCCGTTGCCGGGAACCCGAGAGATCATTCAACGATGGCGGATAGATCCCACGAAGAAGGCCATGCGGAAACAGATTCTGAGCAAGAGAATCTAGACGTAGGACATGGCAATGAAGACAATGATCAACACCGAGAGGGTACCTCCGGAGTAAAGAATCCGAAGGTAAATTCCTCAGATGGACGTGAATCAGAAAAAGGCGGACCGTCTCATGTAACCGAACTAATGAGTTTGGTTCATAGTCGCCTGGAACAATTGGAACAAGAGCGGGAGAGGCAAAAGGAAACCGAAAGGTACCTTAAAGAGGAGATGGAACGACGAAAAGAGTTAGAAAGAAAACTCTTACAGCTAGAATCCTCCCTCAAAAACTCCCGCGATGAAGGAGAAGATCGACTCCCGGGAGGAGAAGATCCCTTCAGTGAGGACATAATGAGGGCGAAAGTTCCAGGGAACTTTAAAAGCCCTGATATGGACCTCTATGATGGAACTACGGATCCAAAGCATCATCTTAGCAACTTCAAAAGTCGGATGTATCTGGCTGATGCCTCCGACGCTACGAGATGCAAGGCCTTCCCGACCACTTTATCGAAAGCAGTAATGAAGTGGTTCGATAGCCTCCCCCGAGATCCATTACTAGTTTTGAAGACCTCTCAAGGAAATTCTTGATGAGGTTCTCAATTCAGAAGGATAAAGTAAAACATGCACCGAGCCTCCTGGGAGTGAAACAGGAGGTCGGAGAGTCTTTACGAGCCTATATGGAAAGGTTCAATAAGGCATGTTTAGAAATCCAAGACCTGCCCACAGAGGCAGTAATAATGGGGTTAGTCAATGGACTTAGAGAAGGCCCCTTCTCACAGTCCATATCCAAAAGACACCCGTTTCTCTGAGTGATGTACAAGAAAGGGCTGAAAAGTACATCAACATGGAAGAGAATGCAAAGTTAAGAGACCCGAGTTCACGACCTGGACCTGCTTCCTCCTCTAGAGAGAGGGAAAGGGAAGTCAGGAAGAAGGAAGAACCCGGTCTCGAAAGGCCCAGAAAGTATCACTCTTATACTCCTCTAAAGACTTCTATAGTGGATGTATACAGAGAGATCTGCAACACTGAAAGGCTGCCACCCCCAAGACCTATTAAAAATAAAAAAGGGGGAAGTCGCAGCGAATATTGCGAGTACCATAAGATATATGGTCACTCCACCAACGACTGTTACGACCTCAAAAATGTGATAGAAGAGCTGGCTAGAGAAGGTCGGCTTGATAGATATCTCATGGAGAGGTCGGACACCCATGGAAAGAGAAAGCGAGATGACATGGACAGAAGAGATCCGCCACCACAGACCCCTGAGAGGCACATCCACATGATCTCAGGAGGATTTGCGGGAGGTGGAGTCACCAAATCTTCTCGCAAAAGACATCTCAAAAGAGTCTATCAGGTCGGGGATGAGACGCCCGACCTCCCCACAATATCATTCACAAAAGAGGATGGGCAAGGGATAATCCCCGGGCACGACGATCCCGTGGTGATAACCATGATCCTAGCCAACGCCAACCTCCACAGAACCCTAGTAGACCAAGGGAGCTCGGCGGACATCCTATTCAAGCCCGCCTTCGACAAACTAGGGTTAGACGAGAAAGAGCTGAGAGCCTACCCCGACACCCTATATGGGTTAGGGGATACGCCAATAAAGCCACTAGGATTTTTACCCCTTCACACAACTTTTGGAAAAGGGGAAAAATCGAGAACTCTAAGCATAGACTTCATAGTCATCGATGAAGGGTCAGCCTACAATGCCCTAATTGGCAGGACTACCCTTAATCGTCTTGGAGCAGTGGTATCAACTCCTCACCTCTGCATGAAATTCCCAACTCCAGGAGGAATAGCCACGGTGAGGGGAGATCAAAAATTGGCAAGGAAGTGCTATAATGAAAGTCTGAATCTGAGAGGGAAGGGCAAAGAAGTCCACACCATAGAGCTAGGCGGCACAAGAACCAGAGAAGAGCTACGACCTCAACCGGGGGGAAAAACCGAGGAGATACAAATCGGGGAGGAGGAAGGAAAGAATACCTACATAGGAGCCAACCTAGGGGAAACCCTGAAACAAAGGTTGGGTGAACTCCTAAGAGCCAATTCCGACCTCTTCGCCTGGAAGGCCTCCAACATGCCCGGGATTGATTCCGAGCTCATGTCCCATAGGCTCTCGGTTTATCCAGGATCCCGACCTGTACAGCAAAGAAGGCGCAAACTCAGCCCAGAGAGGGCCTCCATAGTAGAAGAGCAAGTACAGGCGCTCCTGGAAGCCGGCTTTATCAGAGAGGTCAAATACCCAACATGGCTAGCAAATGTGGTGCTAGTCAAAAAGCAAAATGGTAAATGGAGAATGTGCGTCGACTACACCGACTTGAATAAGGCCTGTCCTAAGGACCCTTATCCTCTACCGAGTATTGACACCCTGGTAGACTCCAGCTCAGGGTACCAATACTTATCATTCATGGACGCCTACTCGGGATATAACCAAATCCCGATGCATGAACCCGACCAAGAGAAAACATCGTTCATCACACCAAAAGCCAACTATTGTTACGTGGTCATGCCATTCGGATTAAAGAATGCAGGAGCCACGTACCAAAGGCTGATGAACAAAGTGTTTTCCCCCCATCTAGGGAGCTTAATGGAGGTGTACGTCGACGACATGTTAGTAAAAACCAAGCAAGAAGTCGACCTCTTAACCGACCTCTCACAAGTCTTCAACACTATAAGGTTGCATGGGATGAGACTAAATCCCGCAAAATGCGCCTTCGCAGTAGAAGCAGGAAAATTTCTAGGGTTCATGCTAACACAAAGAGGGATTGAGGCCAATCCCGACAAGTGCAGAGCTATCCTAGAAATGAAAAGTCCGACTTGTTTGAGAGAGGTTCAACAGCTCAACGGCCGACTTGCAGCCCTCTCCAGGTTTTTGGCAGGATCAGCACTAAAATGCCTTCCATTATTCTCCCTATTAAGGAAGGGATGCCAGTTTGAATGGACTCCGGAATGTGAGGAGGCGTTCCAAGAGTTCAAAAAATTCTTGAGCCAACCTCCCATCTTAACCCGACCAGCACCGGGAAAAGACCTCGTCCTATACTTATCCGTCGCAAACAGGGCTGTCTCATCAGCCCTGATCAGAGAAGACGAGGTCGGGCAACACCCGGTCTATTTTACCAGCAAGGTTCTACAAGGTCCTGAACTAAGGTACCACAAACTAGAGAAGTTTGCTTACTCCTTAGTAATAGCCTCAAGAAGGCTAAGACCTTACTTCCAGGCTCACACAATAAGAGTCCGTACGAACCAGCCCATGAAGCAAATCCTTCAAAAGACGGATGTTGCAGGGAGAATGGTTCAATGGGCGATAGAGCTCTCCGAGTTCGATTTGAGATACGAAACTCGGACTGCAATTAAAGCCCAGTGCCTCGCCGACTTCATCGCAGAATACGCAGGTGAACAAGAGGAAAAACCAACTACATGGGAACTCTATGTAGACGGGTCCTCCAACAAAACAGGGAGCGGCGCAGGCATAATATTGGTAGATGGAAAAGGAACCCAGTTAGAGGTCTCCTTAAAATTTGAATTTCCAGCTTCTAACAATCAGGCAGAATATGAAGCCTTGATTGCAGGATTAAAGCTAGCAGAAGAAGTTGGCGCCACAAAGGTGACAATCTATAGCGACTCACAAGTGGTGACTTCCCAAATAAGTGGGGAATATCAGGCAAAGGACCCCAATATGAAGAAATACTTGGAAAAAACCTTGGAACACCTTGGGCACTTTGCGGAAACCGAGATCAAACACATAACTCGGGATCTAAATAGTAGAGCTGACGCCCTGTCCAAGTTAGCAAGTACCAAACCCGGAGGGAACAACAGAAGCCTGATTCAAGAGACCCTACAAGAGCCCTCGGTATCAAAAGCAGAAGATGAACAAGAGGTTCTTGAGGTAGTCGGCCTAAACCTCGGATGGATGAATCCCTTAGTCGAATACCTAAAATTCGACATCCTCCCCAAAGAGGAGAAAGAGGCTAAAAAGATCCGAAGGGAAGCACAACATTATACTTTGGTGATAAATGTCCTTTACAGAAGAGGGATATCAACACCATTGCTGAAGTGCGTACCGACCTCAAGAACCACCGAGGTGTTGGAAGAAGTACACAATGGGATTTGCGGAAACCATCTCGGAGCAAGGTCGCTAGCCAGAAAAGTAATCCGAGCAGGATTCTATTGGCCGACCTTGCAGAAAGATGCTACCGACTTTGTGAAAAAATGCCAGCCATGCCAGATGCATGCAAATTTCCACGTAGCTCCACCAGAAGAGCTCATTAGTATAACTTCCCCCTGGCCCTTTGCAAAATGGGGGATGGACCTGTTAGGTCCTTTTCCCCAAGCACCAGGGCAAGTTAAATACTTAATCGTGGGAATAGATTACTTCACAAAGTGGATAGAAGCAGAACCATTAGCCACTATCACTGCTCAAAGAAGTCGCAGGTTCCTCTACAAAAACGTCATCACAAGGTATGGGATACCTTATTCCATCACCACAGATAATGGAACCCAATTCACCGACGCCACCTTCAGAAACCTGGTAGCCAGCATGAAAATCAAGCATCAATTCACCTCGGTAGAACACCCACAAGCCAATGGGCAAGCCGAGGCAGCTAACAAGGTCATACTGGCAGGTTTGAAGAAAAGATTACAGGAAGCAAAGGGAGCTTGGGCCGAAGAGCTCCCTCAAGTACTGTGGGCTTATAGGACAACTCCCCAATCCGCCACAGGAGAAACACCTTTTCGACTAGTGTACGGCGTAGAAGCCATGATTCCCATAGAAATCAGTGAGCAAAGCCCAAGAGTAATTCTCCATGATGAGGTCGGAAATGTACAGGGGCACAAAGAGGAGCTCGACTTGCTCCCCGAAGTCCGAGAGAACGCCCAGATAAGAGAAGCAGCATTAAAGCAAAGAATGGCTACCAGATACAACAAAAAGTCATTCGAAGAACATTTGCTGAAGACGACTTGGTCCTAATCAGAAACGACATTGGAGTCAACAAGTCGGGGGAAGGAAAGCTCGCCGCCAATTGGAAAGGGCCATACAAAATCAAAGAAGTGTTAGGGAAAGGTTATTATAAAGTAACCGACCTGGATGGCACTGAGTTACCAAGGTCGTGGCATGCTTGTAATATGAAAAGGTACTACAGCTAGAAGCGAACTCTACTCCCTGATGTACTCTTTTCCCAGCTTCATGATTTTTTCCCAAAAAAGGGTTTTTTTCTGGAGAGGGGTTTTTAACGAGGCATCATAGTAGAGGCTAAGGGAAATATACTGTCAAGACCCTTAGTAGCAAAAAGGTACCTTCCCGATTAATAAAGATCTTTTTCATTAATATATTTCTCTTAAATATCCTTCTCTATTTTTATATAAGTCTTTCTACGAAACGCGCCGACTTAAGCTCGACAAAGCGTGAAAATCCCATGAATCGACCTAGATGGTCGTCAGGATAAAACGACGAGGTACAAGTCGGTGTAAAGAGGTTATACAAGTCGATCGTAAAAACTCGTGAACTAACCCGACTCATAAGTCGGAAAGTGATCCCGAGTAGAGAAACTCGGAAAGCTTCGATCCACAGATCGGAACATAACACCGAGTAGAAGAAAAACGCATCGCAAAAATAACCTAAGTCATAAAACTCACCAAAGCAAAGTTGAGTATAAAGGATAAACAAAAGAGATTGAGAAACCTAGAAGAAGTTTAAAGGTTGCATACGAGCCTTTGCACGAAAAGGCTCGAGAAAACAACGCAAGCTAACAAAAGGTTTTTTCCGAAAAGATCAAACATATCCAAAACAGAAAAGCATGCATACGCGCAAAGTAACTTAAACCCTTATTCAAAAAGGGGCACCCACTTTGATTAGAAAACCCTTATCCAAAAAAGGGAATTTATTTTGTTTAAACCCTTATCCCAAAAAAGGGCAACAAACAGAATACTTTGTTTACGGCCTCAAAAGGCCAAGAAGCAAATTGTTCAAACACCACCAGCAAATAAATAGAAGTTTAAAAAAGGGGGGACCCACAGGCCGGGCCCCCATATAACCATAAAATTAAAGAAGTCATTTTTGGAATCACCACCACCATGAGGAACATCACCAGGGCTGGAAGGAGGAGCTAAAGAGGAAGTCGGAGCAGGAGTAGAAGAACTCGGAGCATCTTTGGAATGAGGAGGAGACTCTATAATCCTCTGCCCCCGAGTCTTTAGGTCTGACTCTGAAAGGACCTCGGGAACAGGAGGATCAACAATGGCGCCATCAATCACCACTTTGTCAGGATGTAATGGAGAAAGATCCAAGTCGGGGGCTATAACCCTGACCTGCTCTAGGAAAATTCTCCAAGACTCCTCGGCGCCATCGGCGATAGAGTCCTCCAAGTCAGCATAAGCAGTCCGAGAGTTCAGCAAATCCTTCTTCACCTCCACCATATCTTTAAATAGGCTTTGGTAACTCTCCTGGGCTGCCTTCCTTAAATTTACCTCCATAGTACATTGGGCTCGCAGCTCGCTCTCCTTCTTCCGGAGGTCGTCTCTCTCCTTCCTTAACTTATCCCTCTCCTCCTTTAACTCCTTCTGATGTTTTTCAAACATAAGAAGCCTCTCCTCCAGCTCCTCGACCTTTGGGGAAGTCCCCAGAGAGCTAAGAGGAGTCTTCTCAAACATGTCCAAAAGTTTGCCACAAACTCCCGCCGCCCTAAAACTTTCTTCGGCCAGAGTGGCAAGGTGTTTCCGAACAGAAACATCATCCATATTGATAAGTGGATAGATGTTCTTTCGGACGAAGGCAAGAGCCTCCGCCCTAACACCACCTTCCCAAGAAGGGCCAGACTCTGAAGTCTTGCGCTTCTTACTCTCTGGCTCGGAGAACGGTTGGGCAGAAGGGAGTGGTCGAGCCAAATTTGAGGAGGAGGAAATAACAATAGGCTGAGAGGGAGTACCCACATTTCTAGGAGGAGGAGGAGGAGGAGGAGGAGAGACGACCGCCTTGGAACCCCCGGACCTGGCCCGAGACTTTGCCTTGGCTTCCTGCACCCTCTGGTAGGACTCTTGAGCATTTTTCTTTGCCATATCTACAAAAGAAACAACCAAGTTACAAGTCGGTAAAATACAAGTCGGTGAAATACAACTCGGAAATAGGAAATGCATGCGCTACCTATGCAAGATTGAACAAATACCGACGTCCCCTAGAGGATTTTTCTCGTATCCAAGTATGGGGCCTTCCCCCATGCTTCTCGGAAAAACCCTACAATGGCCGCCTCCACCTCGTCTAGGTCATCTAGACCAATTTTTTCACAAGGGGTGGCCGGCAGCCAATAAAGGGGAAAGCGGGGGGAGGAATGCTCGTCCAGAAAAAAGGGGTGGTGACCCTCTACAGCTTGAACCTTGAAGAAGAAGTTTTTGAAGTCGTGGAAGGATTCATCAAAAAGGGTGAAAATTCTCCGACCTTGAATGGCTCGGAAGGATACCCATTGTTGCTTATTATTTAGCCCACTAAAGGGCTTAGTCATATGGAAAAGATAAAAGAAGATTCTCAAGGAAGTCGGGAAGTCCAGAGCGTGGCTTATAAACTGGTAGATCTTCAAGAAACCCCAGGAATTGGGATGGAGTTGAGTAGGGGCAACCTTACAGTGGTGCAGAACGGATATCTCAAAATCCGAGAAAGGAAGAAAAACACCCAAACGGGTGATCATGCATTCATACATAAAGAAAAAGTGAGGGGTCGCCTCATCAACTCTCCCAAAGCAGACCCGGTCTTCAGGACCCGGGATTATCAATTCATATTTGGGCTCGTCCTCGTCCGAAGTACAGAGCCTATGGTGAGTACGAAGGTGGGTGACGAACTCAGCGTCGACCAACGGTTCCTCCCCAAGGACCGTATCGTCAACCCACTGAGAAAGAATGTCTACATAAGCCATTTTTTATGTAAAGAAAAGTGGCAGAAAACCTACAAAAGGGAAAAAGGAAAAAAGAAAATCAAAAAACAAGGCCACTAAAGAAGAAAGATTCGAAACTAGAATCTACGGGTCAACCTATCTACTCGCCAAACAAATCATGCAAACAAAAATGACATGGGAAAAGCAGAACTAACCTTTAGCCGAAAATGAAGGTTGGAGAGAACTGAAGTCTTCAAACACAAGAATGCAACACAAATAGGATAAGGAGAAGTTTGAAAGATTGCAGAAACGGAAAATGGAAAGAGAGGGAAAGTATTTATAAATAGGCTAAGGGGCATAATGGTAAAAACGAGGCAGTCATTAATGCGACTGCACCGTTACCAAAGTCCTCAATCCCTAAATGATCCCTCAACGGACACGACGCTTGAATTGACGTAACTGTCAGAAACCAAAAGTCGCGAAAATCACGTCGGTTCTCACCATCCGTATTCTTTCAAACAAGTCGACTACGAACCCGAGTTGAATACTTGAACCCAAACTTTAAAGAAAATTTGGGCTCAAGTAGGGGCATTGTTCATACCCTGGCCCAATGTTAAGGGCCCAGGTCCAATCGAAAGGCCTGATCCAATAGATTAAGCCTAGCAAAGCACCCACCTCCATTCAAGAGGTCGGTGTCAACCCCGACTTGGTACGAAGAAGTCGGTTGTGAGATTAGCTGGCAGATAAATACTCATTCAAATGGGTAACCGCCCCTGAAATCTCTCTAACCACTTCATAAAGCCATATCTTAACCTCCCTAAGATAATGGGACGGTTATTATCCTAAAGATACGGCACTACTCCAACGGTGGTTATTGGCTCACCACTATAAGTACACTGACACACCTCAGGTATTCCTAAGTCCAATACTCTCTAAGACCTGCTTGCACCCTTGCTAACTTAAGCATCGGAGTGTCCTTGCAGGTACCACCCCCCATTCCCACGCGAGCACAAGTCGGAAGGAGTTTCCCGAGTTGCGAACACACCCGAAAATCACTTCCATCACACACTTGGGCCGCCAAACGCCGTCCGTATTATTAATCTCCGGTTACCTACCGTAACACCTACCGTCACGACGCGACGGCAGTGGCCGCACTCTTCCCCATCGTCACCTCCCTCTTTTTCCTTTCTTTTTCATTTTTCTCCCTCTCTGTTTCTCTCTTCTTTTGTTCCCTATGTCTTTTGTTTTCTCTCACTTTTTGTTTTTCTGTTTTAGGTGGGGATGAAGTAAGGGATGGGGTGGGATGATGGTAGTAATAACAGAGAAGGGATATTTATGCCATTTAAAAAATTATGTTTAAAAGGACGATTTTAATACTAAATTTAACGTTTAGGATCATTTTAAATAAAAAAAGACGTCGTGGACGATTTTGATTTTAACCCAAAATGTTAGGGACAAAAAAAGTATTTAACTCAAATTTTAAAATCTTACCTCTTGTGAAACTGATATCATCTGAATTAAGGACTTGCTGAAAGAGCTGAAAATGGAACTCATGACATCTCTTATGATTTTTTATAACAATTTAAGCGCTATAATATTGTCAGTAAATTCAGTTCCTCAAAATAAAACAAAATATTTTCAACTGGATATTAAATTTGTGAGAGACAAACTAAATAAGAATTTACTATAAGTGGTGTATATCCCTAAAAATGAGCAAGTAACTGGCATTTTGACAAAGCAAATATATAGTATTGTAATAAAGGAGACAAAATTTGATACAGTATAGTTATGATTCTGTTAGAACTTAGAAGCAATTTCGGTTGTTATAAGCTAATTTAGTTAGTTCAGCTAGTGTAGGGACTTAGTGCTAGCAGTTTAGGCTTGTATATATAGAGAGTAAGTATATTAATGAGAAGACTTGTATTCCATTTTCAAAAATCAATATTGAAGCATTTTTCAGATTTCTCTCTAGCCTCATCAATTACTTTAATTTCTTGGTATTCATCAACTCTTTTCTTTTTTCTTTCATTCTTCTTGCTTGCAACTCAAGAATCTGAATTGCTTTCAATTAGAGCTACTTTTTGGTCATTTGTCTTATATATAGATTTTAAGGTCATTTATATAAAAGCAAATGCTATGAGAGTATATCTCCACTTTTTTTTTTTTTTTCCCTTAAGGGAGAAAGAAGGATTTTCAATATTTAAAAAATGTCTCGCTATTTCTATTTTTATTGAGTAATATAAATAATAGCCACCATATATATTGACTTGACTAATAATCTTACAATTTCTTAATCTATGTAATGATTGAGTATCGAGTAATTATAAAAGTTCACTTTACATTGAAATAATCCAATCATCATCCTAAATCAAATTGAATAAACTAGATCATAGTAGTAGCTAGGTATCTAGTACCGACATGATTCATTTTATGTGTCACAAAATAAAGTCAACTCATTCTATGTATCACAAAATCAACTCATCAACTAAAGTAATACATGTACATAATATAATGTGAATAGTAATAAGTAATAAACTAAGCAGAAATATAGCTTAAATTGAATTAAAAATATCGTAACAATATAACCAACATATATAGTCAAACTTTCATGTTATCAAAGACTTACCAATGATATGCCCATTCGTACATGATCATAAAATATTTTAGACAACAAATCTAAATATGGAATGCACTAAATACAAATTTAAATATTAACAAATATAATACAATTTAATGATTTTATTAATGTGTTATTTAACATTTGCTTAAAATGGATGCACTAAGAAATTTTTCGCATAGTCTATTCAGACATGTGACAAGGACCATTTTGATTTTCAATTCAACGATAATGAAGAACTATACATTGTTCTATGCTGTATAATATTTAACTATTTTTTATTTCACTTAAAGTTTTTAACTATGCAAATCATGTGAAAAAAAAAACAACTAAGAACAAATTTGTCCAACACAAAATCTTAACAGCCAAATTGAAAATTCTCTGAAATTATTTGTATTTAGCAGCAATCTGTTGGAGACAATCACTAAGTTCTTGGGGCTTGCAAAGCATAGCCATATGATCTGCGCCATTGATCTCCATGACGTCATTAATCCCAGAGTTTTGGATCATCAATCGCTGATACTCCAATGAAATCGTAAGGTCCTCAGTGCAAACAACAAAAGCACGAGAAATAGATCCATATCCCTCTTTAGAGAAGTTCTTTTCTTGTGATAAGTCTTCTATGAACAATGATGATGGCCTTATCAAACATTTGATCAATTCAAAATCCTGCAAAAATCCATTCATTATTATTATTATTATTATTATTATTATTATTTAATTGATTGAATATTGTTACGCTCTTGAACTTATAATGCAAGCGAGAGACATCACAATATATTTTTTCTGACCAATATTTTTATGTGTAAGATGTATTTAATAAAAATAAATATTATGTTATGAAGACTGTTCCAAGAGACTTATTTAATATAAGTGATTAAGTTGATATTGATGTTAAAACTACTTACGAAAATGAGGGTGAAAATTTATGTGCAGATAATTTCACGTGAAGTTAATAGTTAAGAGTCGTTACATAATTTGAATGATTTGACTAAATTTTTATTTAACAGTTTTTAGTTATCAACTTTACGTAAAGTTGACTGCATCTGAGTTTTCACCAAAAATGAGTTATTTGATAAAAATTATTAATAATATAAAATATTTTATACAATCATTTAATTATGTCTATTATTTTAGATGACTATTCATATAATTAATATAAAAAATAAATATTTTTATTAATATAATATTATATAGTTAAATATATTTATATTTTATATTAATATTGTATCAAAATTAAATTCACTTATAAATGGTTATATATATTAGAACTTAGTGTATATTTGGATGACAGTTTACAAATGGAAATTTGAATAAAATTGATTTTATAAATTTGATTTTGATGAAAAATAAGTTTATAAACTTGATTTTGATAAAAAATTATAATTATAAAAATATATAATATCAAATAAATAATAAATAAAAAATAAAAATAATAAATAAAAAAGAAAATTTATTTAAAAAAATAATAAAAATTTCATAAATAATATAATAATATGCATAAAAAATAAAATTGATAAAAGATAAATAAAGATAGAATATTATTGTCATTTACCTCAGAGGAGCAGTGTTGGTAGACCTTGGTGGACAAGAAGTTGGGCCCAAACAACATTGACGTTTTGTTTCCACATTGTGAGAATGTCGTGTCCGAAAAATCGGATGCCGGTATCCCCTCAACGCACTGTTTAGAACAGAATTTCCAACGTTGTTTGTTGTACTTATTATTATATGCATAGGATAAACTCGCGAAGAAATGTGTATAAAATCAAATTTTATGTAATAATGTAAAATATATTTTCTTTTAACCTGAATTTTTTTACAATAAAAAATATTATTTATATATATATATATATATATATTAAAAATTAACTATCAAATCAACTATGATATATTTATTTATTAAATATATATAATTTAATTTATTTTTAATATATATTTTATATTTTAATTAGTATTTACTGTATTTTGTTTATAATAATATTACAAAAATATAAATTTTTTAAAATTATATCGGTTTTATCTTGACATTATAAATTATAGATTATATTAAAAAAATTTATAGAATCAAACTACTTTATAAAAAAAGTCGTAAAGATTTCTGTCAATTAAGAAGGTTAGGGTTTCTGTAGCTAAAAAAAATTAAATAATAAATTTTTAGTTATTATTTTTATGTAAAAGAGTTTAATTAATTTTTATTAATAATTAATTTTAACATTAATTATCTAAAATTTGAAAGAATTTAATATGTATACTTTTATATTTGATTAGACGTTAAATCTGTTAGACAAATAAAAATAATTAATTTTTATTCTTGTTATTTAAAAATAATATTTTTTCTCTTTATATTTATAAAAATATAATTAGATATTAGTATAAAAAATTTATATAGTTAGTTATCAAATTAACTCAAAATTATTTTTTTTAAAATAATTAAATCTTGATTCTATTTATCAATTACCTCAATACTATTCTCTTCAAATATATGCAATAAATATTTGAAAGAAGAAAATTAAAAATATAGATTAAAAAAATAAACAGTAAAATTTAAAATTAAATAAAAATTAAAAAATATGTATATAATAATAATAATATACTTTTTATGTAAATATTACGAGATTATTTTTTTAGTTATAAATTTATTATATTTTTTATAATTTTTTAAATTTATTTAAATGATATTATTTTATTAATTTTATTTTTTATAGAATAAAAAAGTAGAAGATAAAAAATGAGAGAGAAAAGAGAAATAGATAAAAAAGGAGAAAGAAAATTTGTAATTTCAAAGCAAAAGAATTTATTTTAGTTGTAACATATTTTGATTTGTAAAATTAATAATATAAAATATAAACTATAAGTTATATATAGAGTGGAAATGATAAAAAAAAAAGAAAATAAAAAAAAATTTATTAATTTTTAAAAAAATATTTTATTTTAATTTTAATAAAAGAATATTATATAACATATTTTAATTGATAAATTAATAATATAATATAATTATATTTTAATTTTAATTAGAGAATGTTATGTTATATATTTTAATAATAAAATTTATAGTTAGTCATTGATCATAATATATAAAATAATATAATGAGTAAATAAATAAAAAAATAAAAAAAACTAAAAAAAATCTATAATTTAAAAAAATTAATTTTAATTATAATAAAAAGTAATATATAATATCTTTTATTATAAAATTAATAATATATAATATAAAATAAATATATATTTTATATTAGTAGTTTTATAACTAATTTTAATAGTTAATTTTAATAAAATCCTAACCGGTTTAAAAAAAATAGAAAGTAAAAAAAAAAAGTTATACTTTTCGTCTTTCTCTTCGTTTCAAGAAGCATCTACCTTTTCAATAACATAGGATGGTTTGTGTTGAGTGTCCGGCACAAAAGCTGTTAAGAAAACACCAACTTGCACCTTTGTGGGGAATTTTTCCATAGCAAGTGCAATGTTGAGCCCTCCAAGACTGTGACCCACAAGAACCACCTTTTCTTTTGGGGGAAGTGACTCCATAACCTCCAACAAAGGCTCAGAGTACTGAGAAAAAGTCTCAACATCTTCGATCTTCTTCAAGTTGGTTCCAGAAGCAGCAAGGTCAAGAACTGTGACCTTGTGGCCTGAAGCTTCTAGAAGTGGCTTGATCTTGTACCAACACCAAGCACCATGGCAAGCCCCATGTACCAAAATAAAGTGCTTTATTGAATCGGTGGAGTTTGTACTCATCTTTATGTTTGATGATTTGTTGATTTTGTTATTCCAAATTGGTTTCAAACAAAATATATAGACGAAGGTTAGCTGCACTTCTGGACTTGTACTTGTGGTTGATGAGTTGGTTTTGGATTCCTACTTGTTGACACTTGTCAAGTAAAAATGGAATAAAGTTCTTTAAATTATCGATTTTGTTTTTGTACAGTTGTTATATAAGATATTTTGTTAATTATTTAAGTTTGATCTCATTGTGAAACTAAATTGATGCTAAATAAAACTTTTTTTGAATTCAAATAAGACATTTTAAACTTTAAGGACTAAAACAAAATTACGCCCAAACTTAGAGAATCAATTTAATACTTTACTCAATAAAAATGACTAAATTTACATTAAAATTAATTATTAATATAAAATATATATTAAAAGATAAATATAAAAAATAAATTAAATTATATATATTTATATATAAATATATTAATAATTAATTTTAATATGTAAATAATATTTTTTATTAAGTAATTGGCAACTTCTCTTTTACATGCATCCAAATTGGACAAGCGCGATTGGAACAAGTTTGATTTAACGGGATAGATATTTTTTTTTTTTAGAAGCAATATGTGAGTGCTGTGTTTCGTATTGCCTGGAAGATACGTAAATGCATCTGATAAACGCCAGAAATTAAGTTTTCATCAAATTTGTCTTTATTTAATATTCTTGTAAATAATTTTAGCTCACCGTGCCTTTTGTCAAAATATAAATATTATTTAAATTATGATAATTTGTAAATATACTGGAAAGTAACCGTTTAAATAAATGTGTTAAAGGTATAACAAAATTAAGTTTTTATTATTCTTTATGTATGTTCAAACTATAGTTATCACAACTGAATCAATAATCAATCTAATTGAGTCATTAAATTACTGGTTTAATAGATTAATTATTGATTAAACCGTTTGATATGATATTAATTAAATAAATATAAAAAATTATAATAAATAAAAATTTAAATGAAAAAATAAATAAATTATTTGAACAAGTGTATTTAATCCATTTTTATAAATTAAATGTAGATAATAATAATAATAATAATAATAATAATAATAATAATAATAATAATTTAGATATTAATCAAAATAATAACTTAAGCTAAAATTAAAAAGTCATGAGTTTATTTTTTGGAATTAACAATATTTTTTATAGATTATATATTAATGAAGGGTATTTTAAAAAAGAATTTATATCAACTCCCTTTTTTTTGTTTCTGTTATATATAGTAATATATTGTGACAATTAATTCACTCTTTTATATATTAAATGTGTATAAAAGAAATTGGCGTTGCGGAAGTTATTACCAAGTCGATTAAGAACTATAAAGAGTAGGTTAATTTTATTCTGTTTAGTTGTTGATGACAATATCAGAAATAACTACAGTTTTTTGTTTAATGTTTGTATTGTAACTCTAGACATTTTTTAAATGATCTACTTTACTGTGTTGAGCTTTTGTTTCAAAAAAATGTATAAAAAACTAAAACTTGAATTAATTAAAATATAAGTAATTTATAATGTAACTAAAAGATTTTGGATTCAAATCTTAAAAATAACAAATTATACTTTATGAATTATATGTAAATGAATATAAGAAGAATAAAACAGGTGATGAACAACAACCTTTCTTATATTCTCATTATATAAAGTACATATAAGACTAAAAATAAATAACATATAAAGAATATGTAATCAGATCTCTTAATCAATATATACAATTATTATTAGCATAATATATAGTAAAAACTATGTTGGCTTGATACGGTAATAAAGAAAAGAATAGGATCCCTTTTTTTCTCTTTTCAATATCAAAATTTACTCTCTTACAATTTAAGAAATGTAGTACTAAATATCTATTTTATTTTTGTGAAAGTCTTCGTCTCTAATTATGAACCACTCTAAAACAACAATTGAAAAGGGGTAACTCAACTTCGATCCTAAAACAAAACATGGCAGGTGAGAAAAAAGAATAAAATTATCAAAATACTAATAAAACAGTGAAAAAAGAAAAAGCACTGATAATATATAATGATGAAGACATTTTTGAAGGAATAAAGGACGGTAAAAAAAGTATAGTAAAAAAATTCATTACCAATAAATACATTAATGTAGCCTGAATCCAAAATATTATAGCTAATATTTAGAGAAATCTTGAGAAATACAGAGTAACACATGTAAGACCCAAATTCTATCAGTTCTTTTTCAAAAGGAGATAGATCTTGAGAGGATTTTAAAAGAAAATTCATGGGTGTTTAGAAATGTCTAACTGCTAGTGAAGAGATGAAAAAGAAAAGAAAAAAAAAATAGAGGAAGAATTAGACAAGGCTGATATTAAAATATAGATCTAGAGATTGTCTGAACACTGTAAGATCTCGAAGTTAGGAAAAAATAGCGACTTTTATGGAAGATGTAAAAGAGTGTGCCATATACAAGTTAGGACGAGACCAGGAGAGATTTGTTAAAGCTATTATCAAAATGAAGGTAGAGACACAATTTAGAAAGAGGATACATGTATGGAGTAAAGAAGACGGATTTACCTGGGTTGACTTCAAGTATGAACAACTACCAACATGTTGCTATTATTGCGAGAGAATGGGTCATGAAGAGAGTGCGTGCGAGACAGTAACAAAAGATGTGGAGGAAGACCAGGATAGTAACATGAGGTTGGGACCATGGCAGAAGGCATATAAGATAGGAAAAAAAGTGGAGCAAAAAAACAAAAAAAGAGAGATAGCACCAAAGAACGATGAAGAAAAACAGAAAACTGAAAAAAAAAATTTACTGAAAAACTTATGGACAAGTTGGCTAACCTGATTATGTCAGACCCAAGTGGTCATGATATTAGAGAAGTTTCTGGCCAACTCCTTACGACAACAGTCCAAGCAGCCACCCATTTGAGAGTGGATCCGGGATATATTGACAAAAAGGGGATAAAGCAAAAAGAATTTTTAGTCAAGCAAATACGAAAAGAATCAGAAACAAAAAGAGGAATGAAGGAAAATGAAAAAACAACAAAAAAAAAGAGGAAGAAGAAGTCAACAATAGAAAAGGAGAAGAAGTAAAAGAGCTAAAAATAAGAAAAATGATATAGAAATAACACGCATATTCTATGACATAACAAATCAGCAGCTAGGGAGAAAGAGAAAAAATAACAAAAAATGAAAAAGGAAAGCCAGGGAATCAATCCCTAGTAAGGAAAACAAAATAGAGTAGGCTGAAATGAACCTGAAGAGCAAAAATGGTGGAAGTGAGGAGGAGAAAGGAAGGGAGAAGAGCAATAAGCAAAGAAGATGGCGATGGAAATTGAGAGCACAACGGTGGAGGCTGCTGGGCAGCCTTGCCGAGCGCCATAAAGATATTAAGCTGGAATTGCCATGGACTTGAAAATCCATAGACAATGAAAACTTTGCACAAGATCTTAAAACAAAAAGTTTCCAACCTTGTCTTTTTAATAGAGACAAGGAAGAAGGTGGAGGAGATTATGAGAATGAGGCATAAAGAAGAACTGCAAAACATTGTGGGAGTCGATTGTCACGGAGAGAAAAGGCAAAGAGGAAGAGGGTTGGCTTGTCTATGAGACAATTCTTTAGAGCTCAATATAATGTCCATGTCTCCAATTCATATAGACATAGAAGTCAAGATCAAGGGAATAGATAAGTGGTGGAGAGCGACAGATTTTTATGGCTGTCCGAAAAATCAAAATAAACATACAAGCTGGGAGTTTCTCAGGACACTAGGCCAAGTCAACAACAAGTCATAGATGGTATTTGGAGATTTCAACCAAGTGGTAAGCCAGCAATAAAAAAGAGGAGGAAATCCATTTACTTTTGCACAGGTGAAAGGCTACACTCAAGTACTTTCATTGCCCCCTGTTTGTTAATATTGGAAACATAGACTGACGTATTTAGACCTGATAGCATGCAAGTGCCTGATCCTTCCTCTAAATATATCCAAGTTGAAAATTATCCCTTAGATGCGACAAAAAATGTCTCAAGCAATCCAAAGGTATGTCCCCTTGTAAGTGGCTTAATGTAAGCAGTTGAATTCTGTGTGAAACATGGTGATAACGATACTGTTTATTCCAAACTCAGCTTTCTTTTAGATGTTTAAAGGAGACAGTAATTAGGGCCAAGAATTTAGAGAGTGTTAGTGCTGAGACAATATCAGCTGCAACCAGTGGCACAGTATCTAAGTTGTTCAAATTCATTCCAACACCAGGGTTGAACTAGTTTTTCAAGAAATATGCTTCTAAGAATTAGTGTGAAAGTTGTTGTCTTAGTTATATTACCACATTTTATTATGTTGGAGGAAGAAAACTTTATATTGTTTAGAATGGTTTCGTTTAGTTTATGTTGAAAAAAATAAACCTTCTTTTGATTTGATTTGGTTTGTGTTGTTATTGAAGACAGACCAATGTTAATGTGTTTTTAAGGTTTGTGTTGAAGTAAATATAACTTCTTTTAACATCACGAATTATAGGTCAAATAGGTCCCCTAAGATACCATATTATAAGGCAAATAGGTCCCCCACATGAAAACGACGCCGTTTGCATTTTCTGTATAAGTGGGGACGAATTTGTCTTCCCCGAAACGACGTCATTTTGCCCTGGTTCCAATACGACGTCCTTTTGTCCAGCGTGGATGGGGACCAAAATGTCCTAGAGGTGACATGTCGCAGTTAACTTGACACGTCACCACTTTAACCGGATGAAACGGTTTTGGGGACGTGTCTAGTGAATATCTGAGAACCTCAGGGTCGAAAACTTAGTTAAATTTTGTGGGAGACAAAACTGTCGGATGGTAAATTTTTTAGAGACCTATTTGGAGTATTACTCTAAGTAATTGAGATGATACAAAAGCTCCAGGAGAAGGAGAAATCCCTCTTTAGCTTCCTCATGAATCAGCTCTGGAGAGTCAGAAATCTATTAGTTTTTGAAGGAATTGAGTCACAGGTTGACAAAGAAATCAGAAAGGCATGGAATAATTGAAAATTTTTTTGGAAAGCACAGTTAATTGAAGAGAAGAAGATAAGATCACACTCAAACCTGCTGGCTAAATCAAGAAGCAAATGAAATGCCCCACCAAACTCCCTATTTAAAATAAATGTTGACACAGTAGTTAGGAAGAGTGATCAAAGAGGAATTGTAGTGGTGAGAGATTTTTTGGACCTTATCTTAGCTACAACAATATGGCTCATCTTTTTCAGCGTACAAGCCCATGAAGCAGAAGCATTGGCTGCATATTTAAGAGTGAATTTTGCAATAGATTATTGCTTCAAAGATGTTATTTTGGAGTGCGATAATCTAAAAATTGTGAACACTCTGAAATAAGGTAAAGTCAATAGAAAATGCTTTAGCTCTTTCATCACTGATACATTATCCTTGTTAAAAGAATTTAGAGTAATTAATTTTAATCATATGAAAAGTGAAAGAAATATAGTAGTACATGGGCCTGCACAAATAACCTTTACTAATTCTTATTAAGTGTGGATAGAAGTGGCCTCATATCATATTCAGATTTTGGCTATACTATATATTTTACCATGAAACAAACTTTTTCTGTCAAAAAAAAAAACTATGTTGGCCTGATGACTCCAATGATGTAGGCAATGACGGAGCTTCAAGAGAATATTTGGGGGGTTAATATATAGGATAAAAAATATTAAATAATATGTTATATATTTAATTAAAAAGTAAATATTTTGACAATAAAAAATTATCAAACCAACCACGTATTAAAATTATTTTGATGGTCTTTATTTAATCTTTTAAGGAGAGCCTAATGCTACCAAAGAATTTGTGATTTTTTTTTATTCTAGAGACATGATCTGAAGCTGATAACCTATGCTTCTTGATGATCTTGATTTGAGTTACTTGACACTATATTTAGTAAATTGAGAAAAGTAATCTTAAATTTTGTTCCAAATTTTATGATTGAACGAGCTTCCTACCATCTTGGTTTTAAAGACTATATTAATTGATGTCAAAATTCATGATTGTAGATTAAAATAAGAGGAGTGCTAGGACAGTAACTTTTGTGATTTTTAGACATCAAGTAGCCATTAATGATATTTTTGAATAGTGTGAAATTTCATTCAATAATAGAGAATTATTTACTTTTCTTTTGCTAATTACATACTAACCAAGTTGCTGATTCTCTAGACTTTCCCTTAAAATCATTCTGCAACCATTGTTTATAACAAGTAGATTTCATGTCATTCTGTTGATTTTCTAGAGTAGCAAAATGTGAAGGAACACAATCTCTATAGAGGTGTTCTTCCAAATCTTTAAAAATATCAACATGAATTAGTGGCAATACCATTACCTTTCATTATCACATAATCACCTCGAATTAGAAATATTTTTTAATTAGTCTGAGAGATCAATACTGATACCATCACATGATACTTTACACAAAACCATGTAATAGACACTTCACTATAGTACCATATAGCAATGTCCTAAAAATAAAACAGCAAGGAAAAAAGTTTTCAACACAAAATCTTAACAACCAAATTGAAAATTCTCTGAAATTATTTGTATTTAGCAGCAATCTGTTGGAGACAATCACTAAGTTCTTGGGGCTTGCAAAGCATAACCATATGATCTGCGCCATTGATCTCCATGACGTCATTAATCCTAGCGTTTTGGATCATCCATCGCTGATATTCCAATGGAATCGCAAGGTCCTGAGTGCAAACAACAAAAGCATGAGGAACAGATCCATATCCCTCTTTAGAGAAGTTCTTTTCTTGTGATAAGTCTTCTATGAACAATGATGATGGCCTTATCATACACTTTATCAATTCAAGATCCTGCAAAAATCCAATTATTATATGATGCTAAAAATTAATGATTAAATATAAAAAAATGTTAAACATAAATATTTAATTTAAAAATATAAAAAATAATAAATTTTAAATATTTGAAATTTATTATAAAAAATAAGTTAGTAAAAATTAAATATCAAATAAAAATTGTCCTTACTATTATTACGATTTTGAAGTTTAGAATATTTTTAATATTTAATTTTAGTTCAATTTTATTTTGGTTTTTACAAAATATTACATAAATATTTATAGAACTATATATCATAAAAATTGATTTAAAATTTAATATAAAATCTGTCACTTTAATATTTGATCTTAATTCAACGTAAATTTTATGTAGTTTTGAGTTATTTAATGTAATGAATTGTATAATGACAATATTTGATTAGTCTCTTTTTAGAGTGATACGGTCTTTTTTTTTTTTATTAATATCAATTTTATTTCAAATATTATATCTAATATAAATTTTAATTTTAAATCTGTAAATGTCAAAAATGATATCAAAGAATTGTCTATTGGAAAATTGCTCTTGTAAAGGAGGAAATCTAGTCATTTGTCGACATACGAGATATTATTGGTAAATCCAGACAAACTCATAAAAAGCTGGTTGTAATAAAGCAAGCAAGAGAGATCACAATTCCCTTTTATAGTTTTACTTTTATACCATTATGGCATTATGCCATATAAAAACAACATGTTGTTTGGACATTTATACAATTATTGCACTTACACACACATTTTATGGAGAAAACAATTGTTACATGTAAATTAGTCATTTATAAAAAAATATTTTTTAAAATATATTAAAAATAAATTAAATAATACATATATTTATACATAAATATGTAATAATTAATTTAATAAATATTTTTTTAATTTATAGATAATATTTTTTAAGAAAAAATGATGTGATATAAAGTATATGAATAATTTTAGAGAGATAGAGAGAACTATTAAAATTTATTTTTAGACATCAATTTAATTTCTTTAATCTAGTAATTTAACAACGTATCTTATCTTATATTTTTAAATATTAATAACTAACTAATAACCAAAAATAATAAATTTTAATAATCCTCTATATATATATATATATAATGATAATGTTTGCTTGATTATCGCTAAATTAGTGTGGCTTAATTTTTCCTATTTCCACTCATATTTCCACTAATTATCGCCAAATTAGTTTAGGTTAAACAAACTTGCATTTAAGTATACAACTAATAAATATCTCAAAACAAAATTGCTTATCCAGCAATGATATTTAATCAATTTTAATTACTTTTTTAAATTTACAATACTAATATTAAATATTTTATTTATTATAAAATTATTATAATTACCCGTATAAATGCGTGGTTAAAGATAAGATACTTTAATGACAAAAAATATATAAAATTTGGAGTGCACTAATAATTTTTAGTTGTTTGGTGACATTTACCTCAGTGGAGCAGTGTTGGTAGATCTTGGTGGATATGAAGTTGGGCCCAAACAACATTGACGTTTTATTTCCACACTGTGAGAATGCCGTGTCCAACCATTCAGACGCTGGTGTCCTCTCACAGTACTGTTTAGAACAGAATTTTTAACGTCATCTGTACTTTATTAGATGTATAGGACCAGAAATTAGGGTAAAAAACCATAATAAGCCAACTGGCTCAGAAAATTACGTAAATACGCCAAAGCAAAAATCGTTACAGCAATAAGCCAGATCGTATTTTTATATAATTCGAACCAGGTTGGTTCGAACTCTATTAGTTAGTAAATCGAACCAGGTTGGTTCGAATTATGGTTTTTTTTTTGTTAGTAATTCGAACCAGCCTGGTTCGAATTAGTAATGAAGGTAATTCGAACCAACCTGGTTCGAATTATAGAGAGAGAATGTCTGCATGTAATTCGAACCAGGCTGGTTCGAATTACACCAATCATAGTTCGAACCAGGCCGGTTCGAACTATGTGTGAGACTGACTGTATATATATGGTTCCAAACGTGAGTTACTCTCATTAGAGGGAGTAGGATGGCTAGTGAGGAGAGTTTTGTTGTTTTGGTGCACCACAGAGGATCTGTTAATAGAAAAACTCGTTCCGGAGTAAAGTTCACAGATAAGAATCCTCTATGTATTGTCATAACATCTACGACGAGTTACGATGACCTTGTTAGCGCTGTACTAATGAAGCTTGGTCTGGAGGGTGCGAAGCGGGTAAAGAAGTTTTTCTATCGCATTCCAGTCACGGTGCTACAGAATACGGTGAAGTATGATTGCTTCACGATTAATAATGATGCGGACTTACAAGTAATGTTTCTCTGTCGGCGGCAGTTTCCGGAGGTGAGGACACCGGAGTTGTTGGCCCGGCTGGTTGATGTTGTATCCAGCTCCGGCGGTTCGAACAGGAATACGAACACTATAGCGAATGCAGCAGGTTCTAGTTCCCGGCCTGCCGTTGCTTCCTCGTCCGTCCCTGTGTACGAACCAGTGGTCCAACATGTCGCCTCCCCATCTTTCGCTGTTGACCTCAATGCCACCGAAGGCGACGAGGTAGTGGAAAGGGAAAATTTGCCGAACGCTTTAGTGGGAGTTGCACCTGTTGGCGTAGGAGACGGTTTTTTGGACGATGAAGACGAGGATGACGTCGAGCCGGATATGATTGACGATGATAGCGCTGATGATATTGGAGCGACTGGGCCTGCATTGGAGGTAGGTGGTTCTAGCTCTGGCACACAGCAGTATCCACCACATTTTTCCTCATTGGACTTGGACGCCATGAGACATGAGGGGGTTTTAGGGCACGCTGTTGGATTCGGAGCTAGAGATGCGGAAGGGAGTACCGGTCTGACAGAGTTCCAGGTTGGTCAGCAATTCCAGGATAAAGATGAGGCCCTTTTAAGTGTGAAGACTTACAGCATCCGGCGAGGGGTACAGTACAAGGTGGTGGAGTCCGATCACCGCCGGTATGTGGGCAAGTGTTCCGAGTTTGGTAATGGGTGCACATGGTTGATTCGACTGAGTCTCCGGAAGCGCAAGGGCATCTGGGAGGTCAAACGGTACAATGGACCTCACACTTGCCTGGCCACATCCATCTCTAGTGACCACAGGAGTTTGGATTATCATGTGATTTCGGCTTTCATTATGCCAATGGTTAGGGCCGATGCATCCGTGAGCATCAAGGTGCTCCTGAACGCCACGGCAGCGCACTTTGGTTTTAGGCCGACTTACCGGAGGGTTTGGATGGCGAAGCAGAAATCTATTGCCCTCATATACGGTGACTGTGATGAGTCCTACAACGACCTGCCTAGGTGGGTCTTGGGTGTCCAGCTGACGATGCCTGGGAGTGTTGTGGTCCTGAAGACGAGCCCGGTTCGAGTTGGAGGACAGGTGGACGAATCTCAAGCGTACTTCCACAGACTTTTCTGGACTTTCCCGCCCTGCATCGAGGCATTCCGTCATTGCAAGCCGCTAATCAGCATTGACGGCACACATTTGTATGGGAAGTATGGGGGAACGTTGCTCATCGCGATTGCACAGGATGGGAACTCCAACATTCTACCTGTGGCATTCGCACTAGTAGAGGGTGAGAATGCGGAATCCTGGACATTCTTTCTCTCACACCTTCGACAGCACGTGACCCCGCAGCCCGGTCTGCTGGTTATATCGGACAGGCACAACGGCATCAAGGCTGCGCTTGAGGCCCCTGACGGCGGTTGGCTACCGCCATCTGCGTACCGTGCATTCTGCATACGACACGTAGCGGCTAATTTTGCCCTAACCTTCAAGGCAAAGACGCTAGGAGGCTACTAGTGAACGCGGCGTATGCGAAGACCGAGGTTGAATTTGATTACTGGTTTGATATCCTGCGATCTGAAGATCCGGCGATGTGTGACTGGGCGAACCGGATTGATTACTCGTTGTGGACTCAGCATCGTGATGAGGGGCGGAGATTCGGTCACATGACGACGAACATCTCCGAGTGTGTGAACTCTATCCTGAAGGGGGTCAGAAATCTCCCTGTATCATCCCTGGTGAAGGCAACATATTGTAGGCTTGCGGAACTGTTTGTTTGCAAGGGGAGAGAGGCTGAGGCCCAGATGGGAACAGGACAACAATTCAGTCAGCATTTGGTGAAGTGTATTGAGGCCAACATGAAGACGGCCAGGTGCTTCACGGTGACGCTGTATGACCGGGATAACTCCGAGTTCACTGTAGCAGAGACTACTCCGACTGGTTCTTTCTCCTTGGGTACTTACAGAGTATCACTTGCCTCTCGGACATGTGACTGCGGGTACTTCCAGGCTCTTCATTTCCCGTGTCAGCACGCACTTGCGTGCTGTGCATACTCACGGGTCACCTGGACCTCTTACGTTCACAGCGTCTATCAGATTAGCTCGGTCTTCAATGTGTATCGGATGGGATTCACACCTCCCATCCCGGAGGGCTTCTGGCCACCTTACGACGGACCCACGGTGATTCCAGACCCTGCCATGAGGCGTGCCAGAGAGGGTCGTCCTAGATCCACTAGGATACGGACGAATATGGACGAGGCGGATCCGAATCGGCCAAAGAGGTGCAGCCTATGTCGCCAACCCGGACACACGCGACGTAGTTGCCCACAGGTTGGAGGCTCGTCTGAGACAGGACACCGTTAGTATGCATGTTGTTAGTGTTAGCATTATCTACATTAGTGCCCATCTTGCTAGTCTTAGAGTTATTTAGATTATATCCCATGTTGTTAGTGTCAGTATTATTTACATTAGTGCACATGACTTTTAGTTTGATTGTTGCGAGTAGTAATGAATATGGCTTTTTTAATTATGTATTTTTTTTCTTTAAAGTTCAATCATGTATGAACCAGGTTTGTACTTTTTTTGTTATGTTATAGTCTGTTTATCTATGTTTTTTTTAATTTGTGTTCTGGGACATTCATTCTGTATGATCAATGAATCTTGAAACAGTTTAGCTTTATTTTCTCTTATTGAACTGTGTCCGGGTTGGCGACATAGGCCGCATCTCTTTGGCTGATTCGGATATGCCTCGTCCATAGATACACGGCTTAGTCAGTCTCACACATAGTTCGAACCGGCCTGGTTCGAATTATGATTGGTGTAATTCGAACCAGCCTGGTTCGAATTACATGCAGACATTCTCTCTCTATAATTCGAACCAGGTTGGTTCGAATTACCTTCATTACTAATTCGAACCAGGCTGGTTCGAATTACTAACAAAAAAAAAACCATAATTCGAACCAACCTGGTTCGATTTACTAACTAATAGAGTTCGAACCAACCTGGTTCGAATTATATAAAAATACGATCTGGCTTATTGCTGTAACGATTTTTGCTTTGGCGTATTTACGTAATTTTCTGAGCCAGTTGGCTTATTATGGTTTTTTACCCAATAAATTATGTATAAAAAAATAAAATATTATTTTGGTAAATACTATAATCTCTAAAAAATAGTATTTATTTATTAAAAAATTAAAAATTAAAATTTAATTTAAAAAATATAAAATAAATAATTTTTAAAAAAATTAAAATTTATTATAAAAAATAAATTAAATAAAATTTATATAACAATTCATAAACACCATAAAATTGACCTATTATTTTAGTCTTTTCACTAAATTTAATTTCGTCTTTAATTTTTCAAAAAAAATATTCTAAATATATTATTTTATTTTAATTTAAATTAAAATAATTTTTTTAAAAATAATTTTTTTCATTATAATTTTCTTCTAAGTAATTATATCAATTATAATTATAATTATAATCATCATAATGTTGATTATAATAATTTGAAAATAAAAATAAAAAATAATAAAAATATAAAAAATATTTTTATATAAATAATTTTAATTTTAACTAAAAATTAAAATTCAATCCCATGACTAAGAATTAAAACATTACTTAAAAAAAAAATTGTATATATAGGACAAAATTGTGAAGAAATGTGCGTAAAATCAAATCACGTGTAATCTATATGATGTGATGCTTATACAGCCAAATAAGTTCGTAGTTTTCTTTTGATATTATTTAAGGTCTTTATTATAATTAAATGTACAACCACAATAATGTTATGTAAACAATTTTTTAAATACAATTAATATATAACAGAGTACTAGAGCTTTTTATAGTTAGTGTTAATGACCTAGCAATATATCGCTATAAGGTAAATATGAAAACCTTTTAAACTTTAATTACATAATAATTATAAAAAAATATTCATCCAACATTATTATAAAAATTAAGGATCATGTTATATTAAAGTAGATACTATCATAAAAAATTTTATAATTATCTTTATATAAAGATATTTTTTATTATTAAATAATAAATTATAAAATTTAATTTTAATATTATAAAAATATTTTTTTTAAAAGTGTGACTATATAAACAAATCACATGTTTAAACAAAATATTTTATAAAAAAATAATTTTAATATTTTTATTTAAATAGATACCTTACATTAAATGTTCAAATTATCAAGACAACCTCTCAAAATGGCTATATGATATGATAACAATATTTTTTTAGTCATATTCTTTATCTTTTTTAAAATTATATATTCTCAATTCTTATTTGTAATATTAATATTTTTTGTCATATTTATAAAGATTGTGGATAATTTTTGAAAAATAAAAAATATAATTAAAAAGAAGTTGCGTTTAGTAGCTATGCCTTGATAGTTCTGTAGTTTCGGCTATAATGAATAATTTTGGTTCTTAAGAATTAGTTTTATTTTTCTGTTTCATTTTTTTTTCATTCTTAGAAAAATAAAGGTTAAAAAAAAGTTTTACTTCTCTCTAAATTTCAAGAAGCATGTACCTTTTCCAAGACATAGAATGATTTTGGCTTGATTGATTATTTATCGTTGATGGTAATGTCAAAGAAGATTTTAATTAATTAAAGATCAGTTTTTGTACAATTTGTTTTAGAGGAGTGTTAGGGGTTAGCAACTTTTAATACTGATTTTAATGGTTTGCGATTATATTCAATGGTAAAAAATTACTCATTTTTCTTTTAATGGTTAAGTGCTGGCCACAAGATACAAAAGTTGCTGCTACCTAAATTTTTTCTTTTTTTTAGTCGAAATTGTAACTCAATAATAATAAAAAAAAAGTTTTGCTTCTCTCTAAATTTCAAGAAGCATGTACCTTTTCCAGGACATAGGATGGTTTGTGATCAGTGTCCGGCACAAAAGCTGTCAAGAAAACACCAACTTGAACCTTTGTGGGGAATTTTTCCATGGCAAGAGCAATATTGAGTCCTCCAAGACTATGTCCCACAAGAACCACCCTTTCATTTGTGGGAAGTGACTCCAAAACTTCCAACAAAGGCACAGAGTACTGATATTGAGTCTCAACATCTTCGATCCTCTTCAAGTTGGTTCCAGAAGCAGCAAGGTCAAGAACTGTGACCTTGTGGCCTGAAGATTCTAGAAGTGGCTTGATCTTGTACCAACACCAAGCACCATGACAAGCCCCATGTACCAAAATAAAGTGCTTTATATAATCTGTGTCATTTGTGGTACCACCCATGTTTTGTGTTTGATAATGTTATTCCAAATTGGTTGCAAACAAAATATATATAGAGAAGAGAGGCTAGCTGGTTTTCTTGACTTGGAGTTTAGGTGGTTGAGTTGGTTTTGGATAATAATTCACTTTCATATACATCCAAATTAGACAAGCGCAATTGGAAACAAGTTTGATTTAATGGGGTAGATCATTTTGGTAGAGTAATTAATAAGTCTTGAATTGGACACACATTAATTTTAGAAAAAAATATAAATAGACAATAAAAAATACTAAATAATATGAATAATAGATATATCAGATGTTTATTTTATTAGGTATATAGATAATTATTTTAAAATTAAGATTTAGATAAATAATTTAAAAATATAATATGTTTTGATTTGATTAGTGTTTATTTATATTGTTCAAAAAAATTATTAGTTATTTAATATTATCCTTAATTTTAATGTTGTATGAGAAAAGGTGAAATGCTTATACGTTGGAAAAAGAGTGTATATTTCATAGAAGTAAGAAATTGCTTGTCACTAGAAATTGGATGGCTGACTTACACATTGATTGGTTCAAAGGAATATGAGGAGAAAGAAAACAAAAAAACAAAATAGATGAAAAATTAAATTTTTTATTGTATAAATATGCATAGAAAATTAAGAGAAAAAGAGAAAAGTGATGTGGGATCCATTTAAAACTTTTCTCTTCGACCGTGGGCTGAAAACGAATGGGAAAGGAGCTCATAAGAATAAAATTACAGATTTATCCTTTGCTTAACAAAGAAATAAAAATTTCCCATTTCATTCTCTTTCAAAAATCAAAAACAGTGTCTAGCCAATAATAGAGAAGGATATTTTTTAAAAAATATTAATTATTAATAAAGATAACATATTAAAATCTGTTAACTTTTAACTTGGATGATTTTTTTGTTGAAAAAATTACTTAAATGTATTAATAAATTAGTTTATATATAATATAAGAAAATGTATTAATATTATTTTATTTTAGTATAACTATTTTTTATTCAAACAAAATTTTTTATTTTTTTATTTATTTATTTTATCCAAACAATATATAAAAGAATTTATTTTTTTTCTAGAGTAAAATATCGTTTTTGTCCCTAATATTTGGGATAAGCCTTATTTGTGTCTCTAACGTTTAAATCGTCCTATTTGTATCTCTAAAGTTTATAAAAGTGATTCAATGTTATCCTACTATCAATTATACTAACAAATCAGATTATATTTTTCAATTATTCTCATTTGGATGTATTCATTCTCAATTATGTCTCACTTGGATGTGTTCGATTTTAATATTATACCAACTATTTGTGTTTAGATTCAATTATGTCCCTAGAAAAGTGAATTATATAAATGTTATAGAAATTAGTTTTAACTTTTGATGAGCTATTTTTCGGAGTGAATCATTGATTCTATCCCAAACATTTGTATTCTAATTTCAATAAGAGATTTTTAAAACTTAAACTAAAGCGTTCATGATATGTAATTGACCGCAGGATAACATTGAATCACTTTTACAAACATTAGAGATACAAATAGGACGATTTAAACATTAAAGATACAAATAGAATTTACCCAAAACATTGATAATAAAAACGATAGTTTACTTTTTTTCTATTTTCTTTTTACTCATTTTCCATTTTATATCCAAATTATATATTAGGGTGTCCACAAATTTCACCTTTCGATAGGTGTTTATTAATTTTGTATTCTTTTAAATCAGAAGTTTCATCTTTCGATTTGTGATTATATTTTTTTTAAATTAAAAATATTACCTTTTGATTTGTGATTGTTTTTTAAAAATTAAAAACTGTCATCTTTGATTTGTATTTTTTATTCTTTTAAATAAAAAATCTCATTTTTCATGTTTTTTCAAAAAATAAAAAGATTACCACATTAAAAATGAATAGAAATGCTTTTCTATATTAGTTTTGGTTTTGGTGATGTACAACTAAGTGACCTTGGCTCGTGTTAAACATGCGGGTGGAATCCTCGGAATTGATGATGAATTGACACTCCTAACACACAAAGGGTGAGAAGGTAGAAGGGATGATAGATTCTTTTTATTGTTAAAAATAAGAGTAATTACCCAAATCAGTCTCCGAGGATTTTAGAATCGGACATTTTAGTCCCCAAGGAAAATTAATAGACATATTAATCCCCAAGGTTTTACTCCGGCAGACAAATCAGTCCCTAGTTCATTTTCCGACAGTGTAATTACCCAGATCAGTCCCCAAAAATTTTAAAAACGGACATTTTAGTCCCCAAGAAAAACTAATGTACAAATCAATCCCCAACGTTTCTCTTTGTTAGACATAATAGTCCCCCGTCCAAAAATAAAATAAAATAAAATAATTATTATTATTAATTGCACAATAATATTGTACTATATTTTTTGTATTTTTTGGACAAAAATAATGATAAATTTATTCATTAAATTCTTTTATATATATATATATATTATTTAAAATATTTAAAATATTACATCTTTTGATTATATTAAATATAAAAATATCAAATAGTTTTAACCTTGAATTTCTTATAAAATAATCTCTAATAATTTTATTGATTATTATTATTATTATTAATTACATAATAATATTATACCATGATTTTTTGTATTTTTTAGATAAAAATAATAATTTATTCATTATATATATATATATATATATATATATATATATATATAGTCACTCAATAATAATAATAATAATAAATAAAACTATTAGAGATTATTTTACAAGAAATTCAAGATTAAAATCATTTGATATTTTTGTATTTAATATAATTAAAAGATGTACTATTTTAAAAAATGTTTGTATTAAAAAAATGTATCTAATATAAATCCAAATTAAAATATTTTCTTTTAATACAAACATATATATTTTTTTTACATAGGTCATCTTTTAATTATATTAAATACAAAAATATCAAATGGTTTTAACTTTAAATTTCTTATAAAATAATCTCTAGTAATTTTATTATTATTATTATTATTATTATTATTATTATTATTATTATTGAGTGACTATATATATATATATATATATATATAAGAATTTAATGAATAAATTTATCATTATTTTTGTCCAAAAAATACAAAAAATATAGTACAATATTATTGTGCAATTAATAATAATAATAATTTTATTTTATTTTATTTTTCGACGGGGGACTATTATGTCTAACAGAGAGAAACGTTGGGGATTGATTTGTACATTAGTTTTTCTTGGGGACTAAAATGTCCGTTTTTAAAATTTTTGGGGACTGATCTGGGTAATTACACTGTCGGAAAATGAACTGAGGACTGATTTGTCTACCGGAGTAAAACCTTAGGGATTAATATGTCTATTAATTTTCCTTGGGGACTAAAATGTCCGATTCTAAAATACTCGGGGACTGATTTGGGTAATTACTCTAAAAATAATTAAGAGTCTAAAGTATGATTTTTAATTTTTTATTATTTTTTATATTTATTTTTAGTTTTATTTATAAAACTAATGGTAAAAAATCATACTTTATTCGAGAAAATCAATTCCAGGAAAAGGTGATGCGTGTAGAGAACGTTGTCTTAAGAGAATACAGAGAGATTTTTTTTATTGAGTTCAAAATTTAAATACTTCAATCTTCATTTTCAATCCTCTTTGTTATGTTTCTGAATCAACAACACTTAAAAGCACTCTTTCTATAACTGTGTGATTCTGATGAAATTTTTAAGGACCTAATTACTCTTGAACTCAAAAAGCTTCTGCTTGATAAAAGAGACAGCAGGATCACATTTGATGACTTCCGTTATCAGTTATCAGTTATCAGTTATCACTCTAACTTTTTTTTTTGTTAAAAAAAAAAATCTGGCTCAATGCGGGATGAGTTTAAAATTGATTTTTTTTAACATTACTTTTCACTATATGTGAGATACTTTTTTAAAAATATTTTAAAAAATTGAGTGAATTGACAAATAAATTTTAAAAAATTTATACTTTAATTTGTATAGATTAATTTAAAAAAATAGTAATACAATTTTTTAAAATAATAAATATGAATACATTATATTTAAATTAGTCCTTATAATTAAAATAAAAAATTTTAATTTAAATTAACTTGTTCATATTTATTATTCTAAAAAATTTTATTGATAGTTTTTATTTATAAATTATTTTATTCAAAATATAAATTTTCAATGATTTATTTATTATTTTTGTAAAAAAAATTATTACTCACTGCGAGAATAAATTAAAAACATTAAAATACAAGGATATAGATGAGCTTTTCTTTTGTTTTATATAAACTGGTTAGCATGAGCGATGTCACTCTCAACCTATCTCAATTGGCCCCCCAGCACTGTTTAGAAACGAAAATATCAAGGACTTTTTTTACCTAAATAAAGAAACTAAAACGTAAAACCTAAAAAGTTATCCAGTAATCTAGATTATTCGACACAGGATTTATATATAAACAATTGAAAAATGCAGAAAATTAATTTTTAGGTAGCTAACTTTATAATTTTGATTTATAATTTAAAATATAAAATTTAAAAATTATAATTTAGAATTAAAAAATTTTTGGACTAATAATTTTTAATATTTTTTGTCATTATTTGATTAATATAAATATTAAATTATTTTTAATAAATAAATTTTATTAATTTATGTGTATAAATTCTAAAAAATATGAGTACAAATTATATTAATTCATATGTACAAATTTTTATAAATATAGATATCAATAATATACTTTTTATGTATAAAACCTGTAAATATAAGTATAACGGTAAATTATTATTAGTAAAAAATAATAATATTTGTTAGTCATATATAATTATTTTTTGAAATTTAAAATAATTAAAATAATTTTAAAAAATTAACTAATATTAACTAAAAAATATTGATTACCTAATATTATTTATAAATAATTTAGGAATTAATTTTTTTTATTAATATTTAGTAGTCAATTTCCTTTTTCCTCTTCTATTAATTGTTAGTTTAAAGGTTACATATGAATATTTTTTGACTAATTATTGATTTAAAATAAATTAATTTTTTAAATAAAAAACACATGTAAAACTAATAACTATAATTTAAATGACATAATCTTTTATATTTATTTATAAGTTGTGAATTCGAGTCTCACTCTTATTTAAAAAAAAAAAACACATGTGAATAAATTGCTACAATTTATTTGTTTGTACGCAGCAGCAATCTTTTGTTAACAAGCAGAGTTCTTAGGGCTTGCACAGTTCTCCCTTTTCCGCCATGTGTAAAACAAGAAAATAATCATGATGAACATACAGATTCACATCATTCTTTGGCGAAGTTCTTTTGTCGTGATAATAAGACTTCTATGGACAATGATGACGACGGACTCTGCAAAAATCCAATAATTATAATTGATTATTATTACTTGACTTTTGAAGCATGATGGAGATCCCATTCATTTGTGATATATATTTCTGGTAAAAGATTGAAAAAATTGACGTAAGGATTCGGCTATTGAAAGCAGGGTACAAGAACCGAATCGGTCACCGACCGGTTTAATGAGTCATTAGTTCAACTGAAATTAAATTATAGTTAAATTATTTTAATTAAATATACAATAAAATTATTAAAATTCAATATATATGTAATTATTATAGAAACTAAAGCATAGTTAAATTATTTTAATTAAATATATAATAAAATTATTAAAATTAAATATACATGTAAATATTATAAAAACTAAAGCAGTAATTTAGTATAAATATTTGTATATTTTAGTGGAAGAGAAAAATACAAATCATAATTAAATGATTTTTTTATTTTTAAATTCTCTCTCACTTTCTATAATTTCTTCCATTTTAGGTTTGGTTTGGTTAGTTTAGCTTAATTTTAAACCAAATTTTTTAAAATTAGTATCAAAATTCTTGTTTTAATTTGCTCTATCTTATTAAACTATAAAATTTATATTTCTAATTTTTTATTAAAAATTATTTTATTGATTAATTATTCGCTAATTTTACGGGATTTACATCCTACCCACCTAATTAAGAATTTTGCCCTCAAAATTCAGATTTAGTTACCTGAAAACATGTGTGGGTAGTCGTTTCGCATAACCAATTCGAGTTCCCAAGTATATTCTTCGATACTAGCTCGAATCCAAACTACTTTCACCAATGATACTTCCTTTCTGAGCAATCGTTTGATGCTGGGGTCGTCAATCCTAACTGAGATTACTAGAAGCGTCAGATCTTCTCTTACTTGAACCAATTCCGGTTCCAGAACATGACTTGCATCGGGAGTATACTTCTGAAGCTGCAATACGTTAAACACGTCGTGCAGGTTCAAAAGATGCGGCGGTAAGGCAATCCTATAGGCTACCGACCTAATCCTCTTCCAAATTTCAAATGGTCCAATGTAACGGGGATTCAGTTTTTTCGTTTTGATTGCTCTACCCATTCCGGTTGTGGGAGTAACATTCAGAAACACATGCTCTCTTTCTTTAAATTCTAAAGGCTTCCCCCTTTGATCAGCATAGCTCTTTTGACGGTTCTGAGCGACAAGCATTTGACTTCGGATTTTCTTTATATGCTCAGTTGTTTCTGCTATCATTTCAAGCCCTAACAAGCTCTTCTCGCCAGCTTCATACCAGTATAGCGGAGATTGACACTTCCTTCTATACAGAGCCTCATACGGAGCCATTTTGATGATCGCATGGTAGCTGTTGTTATATGCAAACTCCACTAGCGGCATATATCGATCCCAGCTCGCCGGCTGGTTCAGAACACAAGCCCTCAGCATATCTTCTAGTGTTTGAATTGTCCTCTCCGACTGACCATCTGTTTGAGGGTGATATGCAGTTCTTAAACTCAACTGAGTTCCAAATGCTCGCTAGAAAGCCCCCCAGAACCTTGATGTGAATCGAGAATTTCTGTAGGATATAATGGTGGAAGGCACACCATGCAATCTCATAATCTTGAAAAGGCATCCTTTAACTTTCTCTCTCTACTACTCCCTTCCTCAGACACTCCTCAGCCACCCAGCTTTTATTTACGAGCTCTTAAAAGACTCTGATCTCCATTGGTGCAACGGAGCTCAGAATATCACCTTGAAGGCCTCCCTCGTACTTAATACACTTCCATTCAACAAAATCCTCAGGCGCACCTTGACATATTCGGGAAAAGCGACATAATTCTTCAAACTTATTAATGTACTCAATAACAGTCATCTGGCCTTGTTTTAATTAGAGCAATTCAAGTTCTTTAACATTTTTGATCGAACTGGAAAGTACTTCCTATAAAACTCTGTTCGGAACACCTCCCAAGGGATCATAGTACCATCTAGCTGCAGGATACGTCGTGTTCCCTGCCACCAGTACTGTGCCTCACTTTGGAACTGATAAGTCCCGAATTTAACCCACTGCTCCTCGGGAATCTGCTGAGCCTGCAGTGCTCATTCCATTGCCTAAATCCAGTTATCTGCTTTCGTGGGGTTTGAGGTCCCCTTGAAGGTCGAAGGGTGCACCTTCAGAAAAGAGGCGAGCGTCATAGGACGCTCTTCACTGTTGTTTCCAGTGTTTCCGTTGTTCATCTGATTACCGAGCGCCTCAGCTGTCGCCTGCATAACTGCAACCATGTTTTTTAGAGCATCCATAAACTCTACATGGTTGTTCCCTGTCGGTTCAGGACTAGCATTGCCTAATCTACCTCTGCCTCGCCCATGACCGCATCCACGAGGCTCCATCTGGTTCCTATACACACCAAACAAGTGATATCAAGTTAATCAGTCTCAATATCGCAAATCTAGTGCTTTAAAGTCCCAAATGCATGCTCATAAACGTGTATGCCACATATATTAGTTAGAAATCCTAATAGCACATAGACACACACACACACACACAGAGAATGCACAGAAGCATAGTCAGTTCGTCCCTCAGGCTCTACAAGAACGAACTGCTCTGATACCATAATGGAACACCCTACCACATAGAGCTTTACGCTTAAGTTGTAAAACAAGGTGGTGTGGTATTATGACCTCTAAAATAAAATGTATATACGTATAATATCGAAAGAATGTAGTATACTAGGAGCCATGAAGAATAGGTAAAACAAAATCGTAAAATTAAAAGCGCAACACTCAAGAATAAGAACTTCTTGCGTATGAAGAAAGCTAAGGTTCATAACATATATATTTGTAGAAAACAAGAGTAGAGAGTCAGGAGTACAAAATAACAAGCTCCTAACTCATCCTACGAAGCTCTCTCCGGAGAATATTTACATACATACATACATATATATATCAAACCCATAACCCATGTTATACAAAAGACGTACAAAAGGCACCCTAGTTCTCCATACTCCTCTAAGATGTACAAAAGTAAAACCAGTTATCAGGAGAGTTCTATACATATAATCAATATATAAACTATATACCAAAATAAAGTCACAAGAGATCTACTTTGCTGCAGAGCTCCAGACGCCTAGCGACGTGCCTCTCGACTTGCATCTGAAAACACAAAATATTCGTATGGAATGAGAACCGGGAGTTCTCAGCATGGTAGAGGTGCTGCGTACATAAGATCTAAGGTCTTGGGAAAGCCAAAGGCAATCATAGAAAGCCGACACTCAGATTATAAGACTTAAAGAACTAAAACAGAAACCATAAATGGGTGGTTTTCTAAGGAATTATAAACTTAACTAAAACCCTTAATCTCTCCGCCTTTCCTCCGTTTCTCCAACTTCGGTGAAATCACATAGACAAACAAGCAAATAATGACAAACACAGGTAGAATACAAGTAATATAGATTGCAAGTATGACAATTAGCATATTAAAACACTTAGGCATTCCCAATTAATGCACAAGCAAGAAATTCAAACAATATACATATGATGTATGCCTGTCTTATGGTTGATGAGTCTCATCTGTTGGTTATAAAGCCATCCCGACAAGTCCGGCTGCTAAACCCTGGACTGTCCCCCGATGCGCATCCCCAAGAGTCTATGCATAGCTTTTTCTCATATATAAAATTGCTCAATGGGAGTATCCTTCCTGGAAATTTATAAGTGCCCGGTCACCCTTACATCGTAAGGTCAACAGAATATCGAGTCTCAACCTGGAATACGTAGTGGCAAGCTACGGTACTTTACCCAGGAAAACTCGTATCTCAGATAAATTGAATGCATAAGCCAAACTTCACTTCTTTATATTTTTCATACATAATTCATCATTTTCCAATCTTATTTCACCCCCAAGTTACCACATTTTCCTAATTTCATCTCATTACTAAGCATACTATTAGCATCTAGGGCTAAAAGAATGAAAATAGAGGTTTAGAGGTTCGAAATTAGGTTTTAAAAAACAAAATTCATTTTTGTTGAAACCAGCGGTTACGCATCCGCGTAGGCCACACGTACGCGAGATGCCCAACCCGAAAAGGTTGGTCGCATTGCGTACGCAAGATGCCCAACCCGAAGAGGTTGGTCGCGTCGGGTGCAGTGGTCGCGTACACAAGCTTTGCAGAATGGTAAAAATGCTAAATGCTATAGAATTTTCAGTTTTGCACTCCAAACTTCTGACGTGCATAACTTTTTTGTTTTAAAATATTTTTCATCCGTTATTCAAACGGCATAAACTTCACGAATCTAATTTTTATATGAAACAAGTTTGAAATAATTTGGGAGTTCGAAAGCCGAGTTATAGCTCGCCAAAATTCGGCCAAAAATTAAATTTACACAAAAATCTTCAAACCTCTATTTTCATTAATTCACCATTCAATATCAATCTTCTTACACTCAAAATCAGTTCCAACATATGAAATATCATAACAACACAGCTCGACACCCTTCCATCATCCATCATACCTCAATTTAAATAATTCTCAAACATAACTTCACAATTATATCAACAAGATCATCAACGATCCATCATCTATACATATTCATTATTCTCAACTTGTCAACCATCATTAAACAACAAACCAATACTCAACTTGGTTCACAATTATTATCAAGGCACTAAGCAATTAACATACTCATTAAGCATTCATTCCTATCCTATAGTCATCTAACCTAAGTTTTCACAAGACATTATATATTAAATACAAGAAACCAAAATCATACCTTGGTCGATTTTCTCGTAAAACCCAAGACAACCCACTAAGCAAGATTACAAGCCTCAATACCAAAATTCAGCAATTAGTTTCAACTCTAAGCTTCCAATTAAGCTTCCAACATTTTCAATTGCTTCATATCACATATATATACACACCTAACAAATTTTATAATATATACATACTAAAAATTCAATATCCAACACACTTAATTAATGAATTAGCTAGAATTCTAGGATCCTCACCTTACTCAAGCATCAATGAAGCAAGATTGAACATTTTTCTCAAACTATTTAGATCCTATAACATAAAAAGACCAAAATCTCAACACCCACTTATATAATTTTTGAAAATTTGGGAAAGGTGAGGCTGAGAATGAAAATAGAAGTTCCTTACCAAATTATGAACCGAGCTTTGTAGAGCTCGACATCATGGACGCGTGACCGCAAATGGTGCGGCAATCGGAGTTCGGAGTGAGAAGATACGGTGGTTTGAAATCAAAGCCAAGGGTTTGTTCTTGTTTCCCTTGCCTTCAGCTTACTTTAGCGTGATTTTTGCTGAATGGAGGAAGAAGAATGAGTCTTCTTTAAGTTATTGGGCTGATGGGTTGGGTCTTGGGCCTATTTTGGGTCCAGTTTGATCGGATCGGTCCATTTTGCCCAATCTTGGGTCAAATTCTTTAAAATTAGTGTCAAAATTCTTGTTTTAATTAGCTCTATCTTATTAAACTATAAAATTCATATTTCTATTTTTTTTTATTAAAAATTAATTTATTAATTAATTATTCGCTAATTTCACGAAGTTTACAAAGAGTCCCCACTATGTATAATTTTTAAGCGCACTAAAATAAAGTGACCACTGTCACTTATCTAGCGAAGTCAGAAAGAGATATGACTTATATTTACCTTCCAATTGACATTATATAATAGACTTGTTTAAATTCTGTAAGATATGATTGTCAATCAAAGACCTTTATAAAAAGAGGGGGCTCATCTCAGTTGTATCACAAAGTATCGAACATTGCAATATATTTATCCTTTTTTATCTCAGAAAATATTCTAAATCTCTTTCTCTCTCTTTGAAAGCTTAGCTAGTATTATTTTCTTCTTCCTTATTTAGTGTCATTAAATATACTTTGGACTTGCCTCTTATTTCAGAGGATCTGCTCATCAGAATATGGCATAGATTGGATTCACGAGAATTTCTCATAGTAAAAAAAGGACTCGGTCTTATAATATCAAGTTCTGCTCAAACCTTTTAAATCTCACCTAATCTAGTGATCAATAGGGATAAGCATGATGGTGTTGTAGTATCGATTTCTTGAAGTACTTGAGATTCACTCCTATAGTATCAGAGCCTCAAATTTAATAGGAGGAAGAAGGTAGTACTAGTCAAAGCAAATAAGAAAGAACTCATTAAACATGGATATTTCATCATCCTTAAGCTCTTCTGAGCTCATACATCATTCTACTTCACTAAACATAGATCGCTTTCCCTCTAATCTAAAAAAAATCCTTGCCAATAAGACTGATCAATTAGTATAATTCACTCTGTCCTAGAAGGCTCTCGGACACGAGCTAGTGAATATCCACTTATTAGCCCCTACTCCTTCTATCAAAGACAAAAAAAATCAGCCCTCACCACCATCCGCCATCTTATCACCAGAAATCATTTTCCTCCACCAAAAGAAGTCATCCAATCTTCTCATTTACAACAGTGTGGTTTGAAAGCCACTACTGCTGAACAATATATAACCTTGAAAATTTCGCAAAAACTCATCCAAAATTATTAAATCCAAGGCTACACCCATTTACATTTAGGAATAGTTAGGCTTGTTCTAACTCTTCATAAAAGAAGATCTCTTCCTGTAACAAGCAAGGTTGCTCTTTTGAATACTACTTTCAAGAATTATTAACATGCCTTGATTGGAACATTGGTCACTACACTTTCAAACGGAAATGTTATTCTTACTATAGCTCCTAATTTCACCATGAGGTTATCAGACCCAATGATACCTTATAGATTGAAGATTTAAATACAACTAGTTAGAGTAATTCAAAACTCTAATGTTAAACAGGCTCCTTTACACCACTAAGTCCTATACAGAGTCCAAGACTATGTTCTTGATCTCAATCTCCCAAACACTATAGGAAAAATATTATTCATGTTCACTGATAATGCCAAAAGACTAGCAATTGTAAATATTTTAAAGATGATCACCACTGAAGAACTTTCTTCTATTATTCAATTGGAATGAATTACTAATTATAAGAAAGCCTTTCTCAAAAAATAGGTTGATATTCATACTGCAGCTCCACCAACTATTACCCATAATAGTGATGGAACGGTGACTACTGTCTTCCAGAAATCAGGAGTAGTCAAACAAATTCTACTACGAGAATCATCTTTCAGAATGATTAATATAATCTTTTCGGTTCGAGTACAAACTACTCACGATTAAGATAATTCACCGGTGTATTTCTATAAAAACGAATGACCTGTCTATATTTCTCATATTAATGGTCATTTTGTTTGGGATGTTAATCCCTTTATGTGTGACTCTGATTATGCCTGTACTGATCAATGGAGTGACACAGATAATGATGACTATAATAGGTATAGGAAGAACAAGAAAAAGAAGAAAAAACCACATCAAACTCTTTCCTCTTACAAAAAATTTGAACCCCTAATGATGGAGATATAATTCCAAAGATCAAGAAAAAAAATACTATCCCAAAAAAATCTCACATTATTCTCACACATTAAAAATTAAATTTTATATTTTTTATATTTTTTAGTTAGTAACTTTAATATGTATTCTTATAACACATTATAGCTAAATAATATAAGAAAAACGATGTTGTGTAGCTCATTTTTCAGTCGATTTACACAATTCGATGAAATATATATTTAGTTTATGATTATTGTTAGTGCCATAGGTCATAATTGTTTTCTACCAAAAACCCATTAATATTTTACCTAGCTAAGATATTTAGTTTATGATTATTGTTAGTGCCATAGGTCATAATCGTTTTCTACCAAACCCATTAATATTTCACCTAGCTAAGATTTCTCCTTCATTATCATTGGTTGTATTTGGTTGGTGTCTTTTAGACATAAAAATATAAACACAAATACACAAGTAGACGTAGATATAGATATACACAAATTTTTATCATATTTAATGATAATATATAAGACAAAATTCTCTATTCAAATGTCTATTTTATCTTAAATATAATTATTACTATTACCATTGTTATCAGTTATTTTCACCACCAATACTAATTTTTCAACTTCATCTCAAATCAATATCATCAAAAAAATTTAATCACTACTTTAATATTTTAAATTAAAAATTAAAACAGAATGACAAATTTTTGCAATAATTTTTAAAATTCGAACACTAGTAAAAAAAATAGAAATAAAGATGAGAGGGATGTAATGAGTGTTGAAGAAAGAACAGATTTAACAAAAAAAAAAAAAAAACAGAAATTGAAATAGATTTAAAAAATGATAGTGATGAATCTATGAGACCCATTACCGCCATAAGACCCATAACAGTGATGATTTGCGATAGTAGGATGACGCGATCTGCGATATTGGGCTGCTAGGGGTGGACGGCGACGGTGTTGCAACTGTCTCGGTGGTGAGTAACAGATCTTGAGTAGCAACAGTGGGAGTGGCAGAGGGAGAAATGATTGAAGGAAGAGGATAGATAGAGGTAGAAGAATTAAAGGGAAGAGGAAAGGAGAGGGATGAAGAAACAAAATTAGGGATTAAGGTTAAAATTAGAATTTAAAGGAAAAAATGAGTGTATTGTGTCTATGTCTTAGTGTCTTAGCTTATAAGTGGTACACAAATTTTATGTATTTATTTTCATTTATGTCTTTTTGTGTCCATCAAATTTTATGTCTCACCAAATCAAACAGAGGACGTGTGTTACCATGTCCAATAAGACATGAACAGTAATCAAACGCTACCTAAATTCTATAAAGGTACACACATAAAGATCGTTTCTGTAACTATACCAATATGAAAGGAGAAAGTATAGGGAGCCAATGGCCTAAGCGTACAATGTGTACAATGGAGGTTTAGGAAGTATTAGAGATATGATAATTAGTGTTACATTGTCCTGTCAGGTTATGTTTTTGGGATGAGTGGGTTCATGACATGGTATTAGAGTTCTTGATCCGAAAGGTCAAGGGTTCGATCTTTGGTGAACTCCAAAATCAACTTGTATTCGGATGGTTATTCTTGATAGTATGGGTGATGTTCATTTTATTCATGAATCAAAAATTTAACCCATTGTACACATTGTACGCTTAGACCATTGGCTCTCTAGCACCACCCATATGAAAGTAACATGAACAACCAAAATAAATTATGTTTAAATTTTAGAAGGTAAATTTATTATTTTAAATATTAAAAAAATAAATAGATCACTGTTTTTATAATTCGAAGACACATAATTTTTTTATTAATTAAAAATACAAAAATATTTTTTATTTTTTAAAATGTGAGACATTTAAATTTTTTAATCTAAAATATATAAAGACAAATAAACTTTTAAAAATATCTCATATTTTAAAAAATAAAAAATATTTGTATATTTTTAATTAGTTAAAAACTTATTTATCTTCAAATTAAAAGATTAAAAACTTATTTATCGTTTTATTTAAATACTAACCACATTATCTCACTCAAAAGTCAAAATTTCGGCAGGCAGGAAACAACTTCAATTTTGTATCACATAAACTAACATTATAAATTTTTATTTGATTTTTCTCATCTAACTTACACCTGCTTCATGACATACATGAATTCATTCATGGGTATTTCATAACAATCTTTAGGAGACAATCGCAAAGTTCTTGGGGCTTGCTAAGCATAACCATATGATCTGCGCCATTGATTTCCATGACGTCACTAATGGCAGCGTTTTCTATCATCCACCGTTGAAATTCCAATGGAACCCCAAGGTCCTGAGTGCAAACAATAAAGGCACGTGGAACTGACCCATATCCCACTTTTGAGAAGTTCTTTTGCTGAGACAAGTCTTCAATGAAGAGTGACCCAGGCCTTAACATAGACATGGCCAGTTCTAGATCCTGCAACAACATGCAATCAATGTTTCCCAGTTAGTAATTAGAGACACAATAACATAAATAAATTTATCATATTTAATTTAATATTTTAATTTATAATTACCAACGAACTATAACTCAATTGATACAATCTTTTCATTCTCACTTAGAGATCGCGGTTTCGAATTTCATTTTTAACTTTGGAAAAAACAAATATAATATTTATAATTATATATTTATTATATTTAAATTTATTTATTTATTTTAATAATAATTAATAAATATAAAATACAAATGTTAAATTATTTGTGACTGATTTTTATTAATTTTTAAACACTTTAATATTTATTACACGACCAAAACTTCTAATGGTAGAGGGGTAGAGCCCATAGATATTTATTTCTATCATTTTCTTTAGGTGCAAGTGCAACTGCCTTAGTAAAACTAAGTAATGGAGCGCACGTGAGATAATATGATTTTGAATTGCAAGGAAAAGAAATGGAAAGTATATGATTCAGTTTTCAGATTTTTTATTTTTTGCAGAAGTTTAAATAAAATTAAAAGAGGATCTATTGTTTTCTTAACAATTTTCTTTTCTTTATTAGAATATTACATATTAAAAGATAGATGACAATATAATAATTTATTAGACAAAAAATAACCATTTAAATTTAAATCTCCAAAAATTTTTAATATATATTTTATATTTTAATATATATTTTATATTAATTATAGTATATATGCAGATAGTATGGTTGTGTACTTGTATTAATACACTATTCATCATCGTTATTAAAATAACTATTTCAATTGCAATAATTGTATTAGTTACCGCAATTATGATTTAATTAAAACCCTGTTGACAAATGATTGGGTGTTCGTGAACCATGGATTTAAATAGATTATCACTAAATAGAAAAAGAGAGGTTTTAGTGACAATTTTTTAATAACTATAATATATAATAGTTATTATATATTTTATTTAATTTTATGTTTCTACTGTAATTGTATATTTATTATTAGAGTTTATTTATTTTGTATCTTAAAAACACGTATTAAAATTATAAATTAAAAAATATTAAAAATACAAAAAATTTAAATATTGAATACATTTATTTTGTATTTATTATAAAAAAATTTAAAATTTTTTACTAATTATAAATTTATCATATATTCTTAAGATATATGTTAACTAAATTATTATTATTATTATTATTATATACTTTTTGCGACTATTAAAAAAATATTTGCAGACAATTGTATGGTTGTTATTAGAATCTTTTAATAACAAAACATAAGACGGTTAATAATGTCTAATTGTCATTAAATATAAGATTTAGCTAACATATTCAATAAAGATATATAATAAATTTACTATCAGTAAAATAAATTAAATACTTTCACTTAATGAATGTAAAATAAATGCATTAGAAATTTAAATTATTTATACTTTTAATGAAAAATTTTTTAATTTATAAACTTAACATATATTCTTAAAGTATAAAATAGATAAATCATTAAATATATTAGCGATTATTTTTAATGTTGTTAAAAATAAAATAAATGACTAGTAAAAAAGATTTTTTTGTAGCGTGTGTTTTATTCCTCAATAAAATGTCGTATAAACATTTTATAAGAACAAATCTTAAGTGCATTTCAATAAAATAGTTACAAGAGAGAATGCATTTTAAATCTTGTATATAAATTAAAGTATTTTATTTGAATATTAATAATTTTCTTTTACAAGTTTCAATTAGTGATAGAATATTATTTTGTTTAATTTAGAATAATGAAATAAAAATATCATCACCAAAGAGAAAACTATCCAAGTTCCTTCATCATTTTCTTATTTCATACACAAACTTAATATTTTAAAAGTACATGTTTTTAAATTTCAATAATTAAATTGCAAAACATTTTAAACCTTTCAAAATTTCAAATATTCCATTCATCAAAATCTCTGTTATTTACCTCAAGGGGGGTTAGGTGGTAGAGCATTTTGGACATGAAATTGCGACCAAAGAAGAGAGATGTTTTGTTTCCACACTTGCCGAATTCCGTGTCCATCCATGAAGTCGCAGGCATGCTTTCACTGTACTGGAGTTGAAAAATTGTAATGCTCAGAAAATATTACAACAGAATATTGTAGTGGGCGGTATGACATTTTTCTAGGATCACGTTGTCTTCCATTACTACTTCTCTTTAATTTATATTAAAAATAGAATAACTATTAAGAATTTTAATTTATTTTCTTAATTATTTTTTAATATTTAAATATACAAAATTTAAATATATATTAATTTTTGAAAATAAAATTTAATTTTAATACATTGAAGTGTAAAACTATTATATATATATATATATATATATATATATATATATATATTCAGTTACGTAATATTGTCTTAGTAAAAATAATTATTGTTTTATATTAATTGCATAAATAGTTATCTTAAAAAACAGATATAATTAGATAACTGTGTTAAACGTTTTATATTGTCGATGAATGAAAAGTAAACTCTTGTAAATATTAAAAAAAAAAAGCAAAAATTTCAAAATTCAATGCTTATTTTCAGAAATCTCCATCGACAATATAAACTGGAGACTACAAAAAAATGGCGAAAATATTTAGAAAAAAAAAAGGAAGATATATACTGATTTGGTAAAATTTATTTTTTAAAAATAATTTATAAAAGTTAACTTTTAAAAAATAATTTTTTAAAATAAAGTTGTAGTAATATTTGATAAATTAAATTAAAAATATTTTTTAATAAATATAAACAACAATAATTGTATTTGACAAAAATAGATAGTAAACTATTAAAATTTAAAAATATTATAATAAATATAAATGTAATAGTTAAATTTAAAAATTAATTAATGTATAAAATTATATTAGACTTTTTAATTTTGATAAATAAAAGCTAACTTTGAAAAAGTTTCGCTTTAATTCTTTATTTAGATATAGAAAAGAAAATAGAAATAAAAAATAAGAAGAAAAAAATAAGAGGAAAGAAAATAGAAAAAAAAGTAGAGTTATTTATATATTGTTTGGATGAAGAAAAAATAGATGAAAAAAATAGAGAGAAAATTTTCTTTTGTTTGGATAGAAAAAAAAAAAAAAAGAAAATCATAATAGTATAAAATTACATTAATATCTTTATTTATATTATATGTAAATTATAATTTATTAATAATAAAGGATAAATGTGTAATTTTACTCATGATTGTCACATTTTTTTTTATTTTCATCTCATTTTTGAAATGAAAATATTTTAGTGGGTCTCACACTATTTTTTTTATTTTACTTTTTCTTCTCATCTAAACAACTAAAAACTTATTTTTCTATTTATTTTCTCTTCTCCCATTTTTTTTACCTTCAAATTCCTTCAACTCAAACAATGTGTAAATGTTTTCGAAAACCTTTTATTTTTTAAAAGTTATAAGTTTAACAAATATCTCATCTTTTTTATTTACTAAATATAAAATAAAAAATTTGTGTATTTTTTTTAGTGACTTAAGCTTGTGTATTTTTTAAAAACACAATTACTATTTCAAAATATTTACCAAACTAAACCTAAAACCATAGCAATTTCATGATATTTCATACTTAGATAAAAATAAATAAACAAATAAATAAATAAAATAAAAAGTTCAAACGGAATCATTTGATATAATACCCACCTCAATTCCATGTGGAAATTAAAAACACCTCTACAAAGTCACGTACAATATAGGTGTATTCATATAGGTGTACATTCATATAAAATTAATAATTAAAAATTATTAAATAATAATTTAATTTAATATATTAAATTATTTAACCATTTTTAATTATTAATTTTAGATAAATTTATAACCTATATTATTTATGAAGAAGAAAAAAAGGTGAAAACTAGATGCAGTCGACTTCATGTAAAGTTGATAGACAAATGCTAAAAATTTAGTCAAATCAGTCAAATCATCTAACGGCTCAGTTATCAACTTCACATCAAACCGACCACACATGAGATTCCACTAAAAAATCAAGAAATGGGTAGAGAAAGCAAACCTTTTCCAAGACATAGGATGGTTTGTGTTGAGTGTCAGGAACAACAGCGGTCAAGAAAACACCAACTTGAACCTTTGTGGGGAATTTTTCCATGGCAAGTGCAATATTGAGCCCTCCAAGACTATGTCCCACAAGAACCACCTTTTCATTTGGGGGGAGTGACTCCATAACTTCCAACAAAGGCTCAGAGTACTCGGAAAGAGTCTCAACATCTTGGAGCTTCTTCGAGTTGGCTCCAGAAGCAGCAAGGTCAAGAAGCGTGACCTTGTGGCCTGAAGATTCTAGAAGTGGCTTGATCTTGTACCAACACCAAGCACCATGGCAAACCCCATGTACCAAAATATAATGCTTTGATGAGTGTGTAACACTTTCTGAACCCATGTTAAGTATAATTCGCGTGGCCGTGTGTGTATATATAGCGAAGATGGGAGAGTTAGTTTCCGGTCGGGGGTTGTTGTACTATTGTGAAAAGTGGGAAAAGCATAAGCAGTACAATATACAGTCATGTAAACGCTAAACATTAATTATTGGATTCTGTTAGAGAATGAATGGAGTATTTGTACAATGTGTATAATTGACTATTTACTTGAGTTAATATGAGTTAAAAAATGAACAATTAGAATAAAATATTATTAATTTTTTAAACACAATATATTCATATTATCTACAATAATTATCCAAATATCAGGAGATAATAAACATCTAATATCTTACTGAATTGAACATCTCTAAACCTTCATTATATACATTATATAAATACTCTATTAGCACTTTATATTTCTCAATGCCAATTAAGAGAGAGAATTAATTGTAATAATGGTCAAATATTAATAATTAAGGAATAACAATCAATTGAAGGATCACGTTGATTGGGTAAAAATTCAATTTAATCCAAAATTTCCACGTGATTTACTTTCGCCTTTTAAATTTCTTTTGACCCAAATTCCTCTTTCAAAGATAATTATGTGATACCATTTTGGAGAGACTTTTATATATATAAAAAAAGGGTCTATACACCCAATTCGTTGTACATCCAACTCAGCCAATTTAAAAAATTTTAAATTTAAATAAAAAAATTAATTTTGCTCTTAAAAACCAAAATTCATACTCTAATCTATAAACTGCGACGCGGCAACCTCCTATTCTCTCCCTGCCATGCATCGTGTCCCGCATTTCTACCTTAACTTTCCTCTTGTGCCATTGTCGTGCATAGGCGTAGAAGGAAGTCAAGCCAACTAGTGAGTTAATTCGAATTCGATTTGTTAATAGTTTTATAAGCTAAGTTTATGAGTTTGTGAGTCAAATTTGAACTTGAAATTGAGCTCATAAATTAAATGAGTCAAGTTTAAATTTGGATCAGCTCATTAGTTCATGAACTGACTCGATTATATATATATGTATTAATACATATATCCTATATGTATTTAATCTATACTTTCAATATTAGGATAAAGTATATTTTTTGTCTCTAAAATTTGACAAAAATTTTAAAAATACACCTAAGTTTTATTTTGTTTCAATTTTGTTCTAGAAATTTTCGATTTGCATCAAATATAACTTGACAGCTAATTTTTCAAAAAATTTAAGACTAATTCAACAACAATTTCATAAGAACAACTCTCAACATAAGCAAATCAAACATAATTTTCATGCATTATTGTTATATTGGTCTTAAATTTTTTGAAAATTTACTCGTCAATGGTATATTTAATGCAAATTGAAAACTTTTGGGACAAAATTGAAACAAAACAAAACTTAAAGATATGTTTAAAACTTTTGCCAAATTTCAGAGACAAAAAGTATACTTTATATATACATATATATATATATATATATATATATATATTAATGATCTTAATTATTTAAAATTTTATATTTATTTTTAACATATAATTTTGATGTAGGGCATAAATAAAAAATTTATAATTTATTGATAGATAAATAATATATAAAATTGATCTTTTTAAATATTTTTTAAAATGTATAAGTTATAATTTATTGATATAAAATTATAGATTATGTATTTATGTTTCTATTATTTGAGCTAGTTCGTGAGTGTTAGAGAATCATTAGAATCAATTTAGATCAATTAGCATCGTCTATATTTATATAGCATATCTGTACATTAATTGTAGGATTCTATGTCTTTATTACTTTGATTCATTTAGCACCTATAAATACCCCTTGTATATTGTACCTGAGATACAACTGAATAATACACTTTTCACATCATTCTCTCAGTCTCTTGTTTCTATCATGGTATCAAGAGCTTAGGTCCTTTTTTTTTTTTTTTTCAATGAATATTAGTTCATAGCCCCTTTGTTTTTTCCTTGTCGGCAGTGCTCTTTGGCCTCCTTTTTCGTTCTCTTTTTGACGCTTTGGTTCGTCACCTTCATAACCCTTTTGTTCGTCTTGTTGCCGTGATTCCAACGCATCCAGAACCGTCGCCATCCGCCGCCAGACGCGCCTCCACGCGCCGCCATAAGCCGCTGCCACGACCAGGTTGCTCTTCCTTCTTGCTTCCACCCGTGCCTCTTTGCTCGCCTTTTTCGACCTGTTTCCGACGCTTTGGTTCGTCACCTCCGGCACCGTTGTGATCCTCTCGTCGCCAGCTTTCCAACGCCGTCGAGATCGCCGCCATATTCCCCCGGACGCGCCGCCACGCGCCGCTGGAAGATCGCTGTCCACCTCCATTGATCCTCCCCCGAGATGCTTCAGTAGCCGTTGGATCTTGCTGTTGATCCCACGATTCTGAAGCCGCCACGTGTCACGCCACCAGCGTTCCCTGCGACCCGCGCACCCGCTTCTGACCCGACCCGGCCCGCGCTCTGACCCGGCCGCCACCTCGACGCCAGCTCGTCCTCCTCGTCCTCTCACGGGCTGCCACGTGTCTCCGTTGCTCTGACGTGGCGCTGACGTGGCTGCTGACGTGGCGCTGACGTGGCAGACAAGTGGGACCCTCCCTAAGTTTTTTTTTGGTGAGCTCTTTCCGATTTTGCCATCCGTTTCCTCATTTTCTGCTCCGAAATTGCAGTTTTTCTCTCCTCTCTTTGTTCTCGATGACTACTTTTATGGAAAAGTCAGATATTTTTGCTGCCACAGACAGAAAGGGGGCCTTCTGTCACAACTGTAACCGTTTCGGGCACTCGTTCTCCCGGTGTCCCTCTGTTGAATGTCGCACATGCCACCAGAAAGGGCATATTAGCTACCATTGTTCACAGTTGTTCTGCCGTTATTGCAAGCTCTCGGGACATTTGCTTACTACCTGTCCTACTCGTCCACCACGTCCTGCGCCTGCTTCTGCTGTTGCTGCTACTACTGAACCTACCACTGTCTCTCTATCTGATATTGCATCTCTTCTACAGCGTCTTCTCTCTGTTTCTGGTAATACCCCTGCTGCTTTATCAAGCCCTCCAGGTACTTCTACATGGTACTTTGACTCGGGTTGCTTTAATCACATGTCTCCGTTGCGTAATATTTTCTCGTCCATGTCTGCAACTACAAATGGACCTTCTGTCAATACTGCAAATGGCTCCCTCTTGCATGCAACACACAAGGGTTCTATATCTCAGTCATCTCTTAATCTTCCTGATACTTACTACATTCCCGAATTAAACTTCAATCTTATTTCTGTTGGTCAACTTGTTGATCTGGGTTTTGACGTCACCTTTTCTGTCTCTGGTTGTCGTGTACAGGATCCTCGGACGGGACAGATCATCGGGACTGGACGTAAGGTCGGAAGGTTGTTTGAACTCGAAAGTCTTCATATTCCTCCTGTACCAAATCTCTGTGCTGCTTCTTCTTCCTCTACCCTTCACTTATGGCATCAACGTCTTGCCCACACCTCCTTAGGAAAACTGCGTCCTCTTATATCTCAGGGTGTTTTAGGTCAGGTTCCGAATGAATCTTTTGACTGCATTTCTTGCCAAACTGCCAAACAACCTGCTTTATCTTTTCACAATAATTCATTTCTTGCTTGCTCTCCTTTTGATCTCATTCACTCTGATGTTTGGGGCCCCGCTCCCACTGCCTCTATGGGCGGAGCTCGATACTTTGTCATTTTCATTGATGATTATTCCCGTTTTACTTGGGTTTATTTGATGACTAATCGCCATGAGTTACCTCAGATCTATATCAACTTTGCTACTATGATTAAAACTCAGTTTTCCAAGGCCATTAAGGTTTTCCGACGTGATAATGCTATGGAATACTGTGATTCCAAGCTCTTAGCTTTTCTTGCAGAACAGGGTACTCTATCTGAGTTTTCTTGTCCTGGTACGTCTCAACAAAATGGTAGAGCTGAACGCAAACACCGTCACATTCTTGACTCCGTCCGTGCAATGCTCCTTTCCTCTTCGTGTCCTGAGCGTACTTGGGGTGAAGCTATTCTTACTGCTGTTCATGTTATCAATAGACTCCCTTCTTCTGTTCTTGGTAATGTTACTCCCTTTGAGCGTCTTTATCATACCCCCCCAGATTACAGTTCTCTTCGAATTTTTGGTTGTGTATGTTTTGTTCTTCTTCAGCCTCATGAACATAGTAAACTTGAACCTCGGGCTCGTATGTGTTGTTTTCTTGGTTATGGCACTGAACACAAGGGTTATCGTTGTTGGGATCCTCTTTCTAAACGTATTCGTATATCTCGTCATGTTGTCTTTTGGGAGCACCACATGTTTTCTCGGTTCTCATCCTTTGAGTCGATTCCTACTACTCAGTCACCTTTGTTTACTAACCCCAATGTTGATCTTTTTCCTAGTGATGATTCTACAGGTTCTATCTCGAGTGACCCTCCACAGCCTCCTGTTCCTCCGCCCTCTCCATCTCCCGATGATTCTAGACCGGACGATGATCCTGCTCCTACCGTCATGCCTCCGCCTCCCGCTCGTTCTTCTAGGGTACGAAATCCACCTCCTCATCTTCTTGATTACCATTGCTTTTCTACTATTCTTCATCAACATGAACCTAAGACATTCAGAGAAGCCTCCTCAAATCCAAATTGGCAACAAGCAATGCAGGAAGAAATACAGGCACTTGAAAAAGCACACACTTGGGATTTGGTTGATCCTCCTTCTGATCAGGAAGTTGTGGGCAGTAGATGGGTATACAAGATCAAGACTCGCTCTGATGGCTCTATTGACCGTTATAAGGCACGATTGGTTGCTCAAGGTTGTACGCAAGAGTATGGTATTGATTATGAAGAGACTTTTGCTCCTGTTGCACGCCTTACGTCTGTTAGAGCTCTCCTTGCCATTGCTGCGGTTAAAAGATGGTCTCTCAGTCAGATGGATGTGAAGAATGCATTTCTTAATGGGGATTTGAAACAGAAAGTCTATATGAAACCCCCTCCAGGATATCCTTGTCCTTCCAGTAAGGTTTGTCTCCTTCGCAAGGCACTTTATGGACTTAAGCAAGCTCCTCGTGAATGGTTTGACAAGTTCAGCACTACCATATGCAGTCTTGGCTTTATTTCTAGTCCTCATGAGAATGCGCTTTTCATTCGTAAAAGCGACCGTGGAGTTGTTCTTCTACTTTTGTATGTTGATGACATGATCATTACTGGAGATGATGTTGATGGTATCTCTGATCTCAAGACCTCGCTTCAGCGTACCTTTGAAATGAAGGATCTTGGTTCTCTCAGCTATTTTCTTGGTCTCGAGGTCATCTCCACAGATGATGGCATTTATCTCTCTCAGGCTAAGTATGCTTCAGATCTCCTTGATCGCGCTGGGATTACAGATAGTCGCACCGAATCTACTCCTCTTGAGCCTAATGTTCGCTTTACCCCTATGGATGGTACTGTTTTGGATAATCCGACACTTTATCGCCAGTTAGTTGGCGGTCTCGTCTACTTGACTGTCACCCGACCAGACATTGCCTATCCAGTTCATGTTCTCAGCCAGTTCTTGTCTGCTCCCCGTACTACTCACTATGCGGCAGTTCTTCGCATTCTTCGGTATGTCAAAGGCACTCTATTTCATGGCCTTTATTTTTCTGCCCATTCCTCTTTGACCCTTCAGGCATACTCTGATGCTGATTGGGCTGGTGATCCCACTGATCGTCGTTCTACTACTGGTTATTGTTTGTTTCTTGGCGACGCTCTCATCTCTTGGCGTGCTAAGAAGCAAACGTTCACTGCTCGCTCAAGCACAGAAGCTGAGTACCGTGCCCTTGCTGACACCACTGCGGAGGTTATCTCGGTTCGTTGGCTTCTCGAAGATCTGGGTGCTCCTCAGTCGTCCCCCACTGATGTCTTTTGTGATAACCGCAGTGCTATTCAGATTGCCCATAATGATGTGTTTCATGAACGAACCAAACACATTGAGATTGATTGTCATTTTGTTCGGCAACGAATCCTTATTGATGCTGTTCGTCTCATTGCTGTTGGGACACTGGATCAGACTGCTGATATCTTCACGAAAGCTCATCACCCGACTCGCTTTCGGATTTTGTTATCCAAACTCAAGTTGGTATCCTTAGCTCCCACTTGAGTTTGAGGGGGGATGTTAGAGAATCATTAGAATCAATTTAGATCAATTAGCATCGTCTATATTTATATAGCATATCTGTACATTAATTGTAGGATTCTATGTCTTTATTACTTTGATTCATTTAGCACCTATAAATACCCCTTGTATATTGTACCTGAGATACAACTGAATAATACAATTTTCACATCATTCTCTCAGTCTCTTATTTCTATCAGTGAGCTTGAGCCAACTCATAAGTTTTTGGTAAATTGAGTTTGAGTTTAAGAAATAGGCTCGATTGTTAATGAATCGAGTCATGAGTCAAGCTCAATTTTTATGAGTTGAGCTTGAGTTTGGTCTAACTCGATTCAGTTTGACTCACTTCTAACCCTAGTCGCACATCGCATTCCACCCCATCATACATGCTCTTATTCCTGATGTTTTGCTTGTCAATAAGGCCGCGGCCCACCAACTGCATTAGCGTCGCACCGCGTCGTGCTCATTTTTTCTTCTTCCTCTTCTTGGGTTTAGATGTTCTTTTTCATAGGTTTCGAATATTTCTTTTCTTATATTTTAGATGATTTATTTTAATAGTTTTAGATGTTTCTTTTCTTAGTTTTCAAATGTTCTTTTTTTTTAAATTTTATTCTGTTGGGTTTTAAATTTTTTTTAAATGATTTTGAATATCTCGTTTTTGTTAGGTTTTAGATATTTGTTTTTGTTACGTTTCAAATTTTTTTTATTAGGTTTTGGATATTCTTTTTACAACGACGTTCTTCTTCTTCTTATAGGTTTTAGATGATTCTTGTTATTTGTTTTAGAAGTTTCTTTCCCCTAAGTTTTGAATGTGTCTTTTTTTTATATGTTTTGGATATTTTCGTGCCTTCTTTTTAGGTTTTGAATTTTTTTTAATTGTTTTAGATATTTTTTGTCTTAATTTTCGAATATTTTGTTAAAAAATTAACTAAATTAAATTGATGATGACAAACATTATTTTTAGTGGGTTAATCACCCAATTAGTGTTAATTATTTCTGATTAAGTGATGCAGGCCATAATTAGTAAACATGGCAGCAGTCCAATATAGAACAAAAAGAATTTGCTGGTGGGCTGTCTAAACAAAGGAAGCCCAAAGAAAAATAAAGAAAGGAATTCGGCTGGGTCAATTGGATCAAAGCCAACCTAAGCCCAATGTAATTTTCTCAAGATGAGCTCTCCATGTGCTTGCCTCCAAAACAACGTTCCTCTTTTAAATTCGGATAGAACTCAGAGAAGAGAGAGAGTGCTTCGTTCCTAAGTCAATCACCAAAGAAGAAAGAAAGAGAAAGGTTAAGCAAAAAGGTTGAGGTCTAATCACCCGTATCAAACCATATCAAGCTAAGTCAGAGGCTAAAGGTGATTCATTTCCTTTTGCATGCATCTTACTTTCTTCCCTCCTTCTCCAACTCTCTGTTACTTCAATTTGAAATATATAAAAAAAAAAGTAATTTCTGAGATACACTGCTGTGAATAAAAGGTCAAGATTATTTTTTGGGGACCAAATAGCATCTCAAGGGTTTAGATGTGAGATTGCTATTGAAAATATTTTTTCTTTGTTGTTTTGAGGACTCGGTCAAGAAAAATGGATCTGCTTCAAAATTTCAATTTGGGGATTAATGGAAGAAAGTGAACGGCTAAGCTGGTGTAACACACAGCTCGAGGAGTTGACTTGGAAGAGAGGATCTCAGCAATATACAATGAGATACAAAAACAAAATTTTGCTTCTACCGAAGCAAGGAGAGGGAACCAAGGTTTGAAGTTCATGTTCTGAGAAGTCTCTTTGAAAGAGTTCATCAACTTGGACAGTACTTTCTATCAAAGAGGTATTCTGCCAGAACGAGGAACGAAATAAAAGTTAAGCAAATCTGGTTCATCGCATAGCAATAGAGGCTGTTGAAGCATCAATCTCCTTCATATTTTACAGATTATAATTTTATTTTCAATGTATATCTTTCTGTAATTTCTTGAGTGATAAAAGACTGAAAGAGAGAGCTTATGAAAAAGCCAAAGAATGATAAAAAGTTGAGTAATACACTTAAGTGAAAAGTCTAGAATTGTTTCAGATTTCTTTAGATTGTTTACAATTTTCTTTTTATTTTTTCATTTCTTATTCCTTTTAAATATGCACTTGCATTATTTTATTTTTCATTAAAATCGTTAAGACATCATTCTTTAATTCATATTAATTCAATAAAATTCAATTTTGTTTAATTAAATATTCAAATCATAATTTTTTTAATTAACCAAACTAAAATAAGTTAAATCTTCAATTTACTTATATTACTTTATTTTTCTCTAAAACTCCTAAAACACATAGTCCTTAAACCAAAATTAATCAAACAAAACTCATTTTTATTAAATCAAGTGTCCAAAACTAATTTCAATTTCATTTCTTTTAGTTCAAGGCTTGTCTCAAAAAAAGACTAACAAATTATTTCATTTTACCGACCCAAATTCCAATGATTTAAATTTACTTAAATACTTATAAAATTTTGATAGTATCTCTTCTAAATCCTTCAAGAGTTCTAACTAAACCAATATCTCTTATCAACCGCCTCAAATATCAAACCGTTTTTCATGTATATATATAAATATGATCATCCAGAACACTCAACAATTTTCAATACAAACCAATCAAAAAAATCAAGAATCCCAACAATCAAGAAATCAAATCAGTTATAGGCAACTCAACATTTCATTTACTTCTTAACAAACTCAGTTAACTAGTTCCATTTATCCAAACAGTTCAAGGTAATAATCCAAAAGATTCACATAATCAAAAAAATATATTTTTCATATCGATATTAATTTATAACAATTCTTGAAAATAAAACAGATTTAAAAAATTGTCCCTATCTCAAATAGTCTAAACTCGCAAAATCAAACGCGTTTAAAAACCTTTTTCTCTTAGCCCACAATTAGTGGCAACAAATTCGACCATTTTCTACAGCAGCAACAGCCACAAAAGCACAATACAACAACAGTAACTCAAGCTTGAGATATTAACATCAGGTAATCCTTAGTAATATATAACAGAAAAGCGACTATAAGAATTCGGAATAAGGAACAACTCACCGAAATTATAAATTAGCGAGAGAACGGAACATCGGTAGAGAGTTCCAGCGACAATGCAGCAATTTGGTGTTGCATACAACAGTCATTAACCTCATCATGCAAAAATCGAAACTCAACTCTACGTTACCAACAGACAATTTATAGATTTCTCATCAAGCCGCATCTGGGTTTGAATCCAAAGAGTGAGAAATAAGAACCCTCTTTTAATGTGAGTGTGAGTTAGAATGTGTGTAGTGTAAGACCCAAAAAGAAAAAAAAGAAAAAAATGAGGAGAATCCATGGCTCCCTGCCATTTATCCATATACAATCCCAAGTATATTCTTTATGAGGCATTTGAGAAATGACGATGAATCTTGGATCTCAACCTGATTGAAGATAAAATCAAATGAGTGCTAAATAAGACAAAAAATTTTAGTCTTGGAAGGGTACAAAGTAGCTTCTAATTTCTACCACCCTCCCAATGAAATGTTCCCTGGATTTATGCCAAGAAGCAACTTTGGAGCACTATGGGATATGAAAATTCCACAAAAAACTATTTGTCTGGAAAGCTTTGTACCATGGCTTACCAATAAGATCAAAGCTACAAAAAAGAAGAATTCTCTCCACTAATCAATTGTGTCCAGTGTGTAATAATGCTGAAGAAACTGTTTAGTACCTTGTGCACAAGTCAAAGAAATGAGTCTAATTTTGCACATAACATATAGCAGGAAAAATATCACAGAAATTATGGTTGGAGCCTCAGTGTTAACGTGGCAATTGCAATTTGTAAGCTGGCAAGAAATTTAAAGTCACTTGAAAATAAAGATGTTAACTCGTTGAAGCTACAAGGATATTAGTTAAACGCATTAAAAATTGTAATCTTCCCCAATCCAATTTAGATTTTGTCTGGCAGGCACCTCATCAAAAGCAATGATGGTTTTGGACGCTTGTCGACTATTCCAATTGCTAGTGGCTTATGATCTGTAATTTATTTTCAAGAAATGAAATATCGATCTTGGAAGGGGATAAAAAAGAGGAAAAAAGGTCTTCCGTAAGACCCAACAATCCAATTAAGTTTTCCATGTTAATCAGAAAAAGAAGTTTAGGGAGTCAATAAAATATTTATACAATGTGTAGAATAAGGGTATAGAAATGTTTGATTCAGTAGGATATTATATGTTTTATACAATGTGTACAATAGAGGTATAGAAATGTTCGATTCAGTAAGATATCAGATGTTTATTATTCCTAGTATCCAAATGGTTATTCTAAATAGTATGAGTATATTGTATTTGAAAAATTAATAACATTTTACCTCAAATTTCATTTTTTAACTCATGCGCCAAATAAATAGCTCATTATACACATTATACAAATACTATATTGGCTCCTTAGTGGAATTCTTTTTTTTTTTAATTAATTTAAAAGAAACGTTTTCATTACAAAAATAATTTTATAAAGTTTAACAATATTAGACGACATTGCCGTTTTGTTGAGTTAATACTCAAAATGACTCCTAAAATTTGATTTATGATTCAGTTTAACCTTCTAATTTTCAATTGACCCAAATTGTACCCTGAAATTTTAACACGTACCTCAAGTTGGTCCTTCCGTCCATTTCTGTCACCGGAAAGCTGACGTGACAAATTTAGTTGATATATCTGGCAATGGCACAAGAAAAACGACGTTGTTTTTCAAAAAAACATAATTCCCTGTTTTTTTATCACTGCAGGGGGGTCAAATTTCTATGGTGCCAAATTCAAACAAACCAATAAGAAACTCCTGCAACATCCTTCCACTACTGCCGGAATAATCAGCCTCTGAATAAGCCACTTCAATTACATAAAAAAAATTATTTTCTATGGCGGTGATGTGGTCAACAGGGGAAGGATCACTGGTTCTGGCATCAATGGCTTTGAGAACGTGGAAGGAACTCTTGACGAAGGAAGAGGATAAGTTGAGGTTGTAGTGAAACCCTATCCCTCATTCTTTTTCAATAATAATAATAATAATAATTAAGAATCAGTTTGAAGTGAAATAGAGGAAGTAGAAGAGGATGTGGTTGTTGTGAATGAACCAATTACTCATGCGTGTGTAGACAAAGGTGATGATAATTATTTGATGGCTGAAAATGGGTTGAAGAGAAGCCATGGCTGCTTGAGAATGAGAAAGGAAAGGGAGAGTAAAACGACGTCGTTTTGGAACAAATAGCAAAATGACATCGTTTAATTGTGTCAGGTCAACTTTCCGGTAACAGAAATGGACGAAAGAGCCAACTTGAGGCACATGTTAAAATTTCAGAATATAATTTGAATCAATTGAAAATTTAAAGGTTAAATTAAATCGGAGGTCAAATTTCAGAAATCATTTTGAATATTAACTCCGTTTTGTTTTTCAATCCTTTAAATTATGAAAATAGAAAACGGCATAGCCTTTTGTTATTTTAACGAATTTAAAAAATTACCCTTATTATTTTAATGAATTAAAAAAATTAAAATTGCAGCGCTCCCATAGCTCGGTGCAACACACATAATCGGCCATTTTAGGAGATAACACCCTCGGAGTCCAATATTTTAAAATAAAAATGTTCACTATTTGCACCTATAGAATATGTCATATTTACAGAGAGACTGAACCTTGCCTTTACTTAGCAACTTCAACATTACATTTCAATCTTAAATCCAACCAGTAAGATTACATTTGATTTAACCCATCCACAACTCTACAAACTCTTTAACTTAGCATTGTTGGATGTCCTGTTTGGAGCATCCTCTTGATCATGTCCATTCCAAATGCAGAATCTGAGGAACTGTACAATGACAGCAGAATATTAAGATTCAATTTCAGAATAATGGTCACAGAATGAACCTACAACTCATCAGGAAGATCGACAAGAAAGATCACAAGGGGAGTCATCTTCACCAAATAAAGACATTCTCAAGATCTAGGCTTTATAGAAGATTTTTTGGTTGTACCAAAATAACAATATGATAAAAGTTAAGAGCATATGAATTATGGGAATATATTATTCACAAATAAGGAGATGACCATAACTTCATTGCCTCTAAACAAGAGTTCATTATTGTGTCATAAAGATTGAAAAACAACAGAACCAAACCTAACAAAAGAAAAATTTACCCACTCAATTATTAATTCAGATTTCAATCTGAATATCTTTCACCAATGAGAAAAACCTACAATTTATGTTTGTAGTAAATCAGCACATTGAATAACAATGACTTAGAGAGCAGATGGTGCAAGCATAAGGCTTGCATTTGTTAAAATGGTGATATCATGCCAATAATGCTAATATCATGCCATTCTGAGAAAACACCATTTCCTAATTTTAGATTAAGTAGAACAATATTGTAATGTCAAACTTGTACACCTCAAAATCTGGATTCTAAAAAATCAAAATATATGGAGATCCTGGGTTTGTGTCTCCAGTCTCCACAAAATTAAGGATAAAGAAATCAATTGATATAACATGCAGAAGTTTAAACCCCTTAGAATGTCCCACATGATTGGATTGGATTGGAATACTTCCGTTTTGATCCCATTTGTTGATCTTATAATCATACAACCCTTGTCAAATCCACCTTAGTTAAGATTCCATCATATTTTATTCATAGTGAAAAGGTACTGTGAGAATTTTCTCATAAAATACTACTACTTCCCCCCTAATGTTGGCAGTTTAGTGTCCAATATAACTAACATGGAGTATGGTGATTGGTCTTGAAGTTATCTGTTTAGATTTAGAATATACATCTCGCTTTGAAATCAGTAACAACAACCATTTCTTATTTTAGCCACCCAGTTTGTAAACAATGTGATCTCTCTATCATGGGTCCAACATGCCTTGATGCCTTGCAAACTCATTGTCATCTCTAAATAAATCACAATCACAACTTACATGTTACTATAATTGCACTCTATTCCATGTACATCTTCTATGCTTTAACCAAAACCCTTTTGACTTTGAAAGCTTTATAGATTTTCTATATGTCACAATGAAGGAATAAAGATAGAAAACTGAAAAAGTTCATTTACACAATATCATACTGTCAATTCTACACACCAAGCAGAAAAAATCATCTACAATCAAAGCTAACTCTCAAAATTTAAGATTTTAAGTCGTCCGAAATAATAAAGAATAAGAGGATATATGGAATGTGTAACCACAATGGATACAACCAAACAACGTAAACACAGCGCACCTGGGAATTGTAATTTCATAGGGAAATGAAACAGCACCCTCAAGATTTGGAATTGGAGGAACATGATCCTTCTTCTCATTAACAAATTTAATTATTTGAAATAAAACCTCACGAAGCGATGCTTCAAGTGCTGCACTTCGAGCATTTCTATCTTCCAATGCTCCCTCTGCAAATTAGGAAAACACACACACACACACACACACACACACACACACACACACACAGAGAGAGCCCTGTAAGTATCATCACAGAATGACTGAAACAGAAAAAGAAATATAGCTGCAAAATACAAGTTACTGCACCTCCCGGATCAACAACTTTGGCATGATGAGACTTGTTAGAATGTCCCTTTGGATGTTGGGCCACATTAAGATAAATATACCATTGTTCCCAATACAGGCGTTCAATCTTGTTACTGAACCAAGATGCCTGTTTGTTTTTTACCTCATAGAAAGATAAACATATCTGCATCACATCAATTCAGAAGTCTAAGATAAAAATTAAAAAATAATAAAATTCAATGCCCAGATGCAACAATTATTGCACATTAACTTTTTTAGTGTACCATAATCTGCAGATTGAATTGCATGAAACACTACTTCGTGTTTAAACTCTTTTTTGGATAGAAAAAAAAGTTTATTAGAAGGGAAGAGAATTTTAAAACGGGGATAAGCCATCCACACCTAGATACAAAAGGTATAGGTATGGTATAACCAAGACATAAAGAGACTAACTATAACAACAACAAAGTCTTATCCCACTTGGCAGGTCAACTACATGGCCCTATCATGCATCATGCCGCAGAAGTTCCATTCCTTTTACTACAGAATCGAGTTAGAAAATTGGATTGCATCACTATCGCAAACAGATACTCATGCATAACCAGTGATACAGATGAAAAAGGTCATGACATGGGCCAATATGTGAGCCAATTAAATCATATATCATCCAACACCAACAGTAATTCTAACAATACAGCCTTAGAAAGGAACAACACCATAAAAGATAGTAACATATTCAGAAACTTGTCACAAAAATCAGCTAGGTCATTGCTGAACCACAATAATTTCCTTTTAGTAGCACACTCAATAACAGATAGGTACAGCACGAAAATAAGCATAAAAAATTGAAAGCCACAAGCAATCAGCACACCTGACTCTTTTTGTTCGGATGCTTCTCCACCCAACAAACAAACTGGTCAATCTTTTCATCTATTTTCTTCTCAAGCTCCACCTCCCCACATTGCACCTATACAGGAACGGTGGCAAACTCACACATCAAATTTTAAACAACATAAGGCTAGTAAGTCAAGGCCCCAAACCACAGAAACTCGAATGTATTATTCCTTTTTGTTTATTTTAGGTAAACTCAAATATATTATTCATATCCATCATCATACATTAATCAACACAATTAACAGTATGTTCAATACAGAATTGGCAACTTAAAAGGCATTTAAGCAAACACATAATCACATGGCATTTTCAAGTCACTAAGAAAACACATACGTAAGTTATGTCGAAAAGCTCCAAGTCGACTTCTTTTGGACGCACAAGCCCCAAGGCCCGATGAAACACAATAGTGTGCAGTATGCCTGCAAAATTTCCCCTACTTCTGAGTTATCTAAATTCAACATGAAATATAAGAATTTCGAGAAGCAAGAGTGAGCAAAAAGTAAATATTTACATCGCAAAACTTCACGTATCTCAAAGAGCTCTACTTCCTACAACAACAACAACAACAACAACAACAACGGCGGAAAAACTTAATTAGAGATGGGAACAATAAGAGAGCATATGAAGCCAAAGTGTGGATAGATAAAATACAGTGGGAAAAGGGTTTACCAGTTCCTTGAGGTGGCAAGCCTCACAGTTCATAATGGAAGTAGATGAAACCCTAGCTTCGATTTGGTAACACTACTACGTCTGTAATAAATAGCAACACAGGATCAGAGGTAGCAATATGTATAGGGGGATAATCATCTGATTTATGCTATCATCTATCATACTCAATTTATGATATATTCAATTGTATCTGATTCATAACTTATCTTACAAAAGATATTTAATAAAACCAAGGCAAGAGGCAAAGTATTCAGTACTTCAATATATCATATGTATATGAATACAAAGCAAAAAATAGAGATGAACACGCAGAAACAGAAACAGAGCAAAACAGAAAAAAATCACAGAACCTTACAAAGTAGAACAACCCTAAGCAGTTGAACATAGCAGAAACAGAGCAGAACATAATCACAGATTCAATCATTCAGAACTCAGAACTGAACAATATAATGGCAAATTGAGGTTGAGAGGGAGGAAGCAAGGAAGAGGCCTACCTGAGCTGATGCGACGGCAGCACCAAGACAGCGGCGAGCCGGCGTGGTCGAGGTGGAGGAGCAGCGGCGATATGGAGGTTTGACAGTCACGGCGAAGAAGAGGAGGAGAGTTGAGAGCAGAAACTTGGAGAGGAAGAGACGAGCCAGTGAGGGGCGAAATTGGGAATGGGTTTGGGAGGGGTTTGAGAGAGAGAAGGAAACCACGAACCCTAACCTTAATCTTCTCAAAATTGGCGAGAACGGTATGTGATCCAATTGTCCTTTCGTTTTGTGTTTGAATTCGTGTTTGTCAAAGGGCTTCCTTGGGTAATCTTCTAAAAAAAAATTTTTTTGAATTATTTTTTTTAAAAGATTCTATATAAAAATAAAAATAATTTTACGTAAAAAGATTTTTTTATTTATTAATTATGTTTGGATATAATAATATAAAAATATTTTTTGTTTATTTATTACATAAAAAATATCTTTTTTTTAAGAAAAAATTTAAAAAATATAAATTACAACTTTTCAAAAAAGATATTTTTCTAATTTCTTAAGTGTTTTTACTTTTTTTTTTTTGTTTCTCACGGTATCCTCCAACCCGACAGATCAAGGACTAATCCGTCGCGGTACTGAGCTCCATTTAAGGGTTTGTCACTGGCCAATGGGTTGCTGCATGTACAAGGCGGGATTCGAACCCCCGACACTTACTTAAGCGGACTAGTGAGCTAACCACTAGACCAACCCAACTTGGTTAGTGTTTTTACTTTTACTACTTGAAATTTACCAAACACACTAAAAAATAAAAAAAAAAGATTTTTTATTGAAAAAAGATCTTTTTTATCAAAATAATGGCGTCCAAACAAATACTAACAGTTTCTCAAAAAAGATATTTTTTATTTTTCTAATACTTTTACTTTTATTATTAGAAATTTACTAAATTTGCCAAGCACAAAGTATTTCATTTTTTAGTTTTTTTTATTTTATTTTATTTTATTTTATTTAGTTTATTAGCTCGTACCAGTAAATTAACGGTAAATTTGAAAATTTTGAGACTTTTTTTAGCTACGTTTATTTAGTATAGCAGAATGATCATATACACGTATCAGGTATATTTTGGACACAATATTTAATTTTATTTTTAACATATATGATTGAAATGAGTTTAGAAATAGTATATATTATTATTATTTATAAAACAAAAATTTATTTTAAATACTTTATATAATTAAAAAATACAGTAAAAATAGTTTAAAAAATTTATATTTTAATATTAATAAAATATCAATATATAACTATAATTTATCTAAAAAATACTTTATATTTTATATATATTATATCTTTGTGTCCTATAAAATTTTAAATTTTAAGTGTCTACGTATCTCATATCATATTATATTTTGTGTCTATGTATGATAAATTAAAGAAATAGATCGCACTTTTAAAATATGTGCTAAATGTAAACAATTAGCCACGCTTTTAAAACATATCCAAACTCTATTATCATGCTTTACAAACATAACCTAAAAAATGTGGCTAAAAGTTTGAACAAAAATGACATCTGCAAAGCACGTCAAAGAAATTGTGGCAACTTGCAAGCACTTGGTTTTTTAAGTAATGATTTGAGGTTTGTGAATGTTAGCCTTTTCTTCGATCTAAGGACATTGGCCCTTTAATTTAAATATATTTTTATTTATTATAATCTATTGGCACCTACTTCAATGAAATAAAAAGCATGTTTTTATGAAGATATTAGTTTAATCACAATGTAACTTATAAAAAGAGTAACAATTTAAAGAGAATAGTGCTTTTAGATAAAAGTAACATTTAAGGGTAACAAAAGCATGGCCTACAGAGCAAAAGCGTGCCAAATTGAAAGAAAAACATGCACACTCAGTGGTCATAACCACATGCCCAGTGTGCATGATCACAAACCCGACAGACAAGACTTACGCCTGGCGGACAAGATGCACGCCCGACGGCCTCCCTCTCAGCTCTTGCACGCCCAACAGATGAAGCACACGCTCGGCGGACCTCCCTCCTAGACACATGCACGCCCAGCGTATACCTCTTTTTGGAAGGTGAAATTTTGGACTTTTTTCCAATTTTCTCTAAAGCAAGTCTAGCTTAAATACAATTACAATTCTCAAGAAGTAACAATTAAAACTCAAGCTTAATTATCCATATCATTAGAAGCCTTAATCACATCTAAAAGATTTAAAATTTCAGAAAATTAGTTATTAATTATTTCTAAAAACATAAAAGATTTGGTTGTTAAGATTTGTTTCTAGATTAGATTTAAATTATTGTTTTGATTTGAAATTGAAGTAAGTAGTTAGTTACCCTATCTTTCTTTTCGAGAGATAAGATTAGGATTAGTTTTAAATTTGAATTCTAGAATTAGGATATAAATAAGTGAACAACGTTCACAAGAGGCACGATCCTAGAGGAGGATCTTCGGATCCAAATCTAAACATCCAGCTCCTCTATAATCTCTTTTCATTGTTTTTTTTCTTTTTCACGGGTAACTAATCATTTGTCAAAGGATTAGGAGCTCTGTTTATGTTTTCTATAGGTTATTAATCTACGTTTATTTTATTTTAAAGTTTTACATTGATCTATTTTTTGATTGAGTTATTCGTTCTTTATTCGGATTAGTCGTATCAAAAGGTATGCTAATCTCGTTTGAATTCTTTTACTATAATTGAAAATTTTGATATTTGAATTAAAGGTTGAAAACTCTTTCACATGACTTCTTGAATTCGACTAGGAATAGTGGTTTAATTAGTGTGCGACACATGCATGATTTTTTAATTACTCTAACTTTGAATAAGTGACATATGATTTGGATTAGAATAACTTTTAAAAATTATGTTTTTCTTCTAAATAAGTTTTTGTGTTTAATCTATTGATTAATTAATTGACGACTAATTAATACTTAAGAAACTGAGAAACCAAGGAATTGAAAATCAGTTACCAAAAATTTGTCGTGAAAGATTTTTGCAAACTTCAAGATAAGTAAACAAGGTTTAATTTCTCTAAAAGTATAAACATCTCCAAAGTCCTTAACTCTCACCATCATTGTCTTCTCTCAAATCAACATTCAAGCTTTCTATCCATAAGCATTCATGCATTCAAGCATTTAAGGTTCTCAAGCTCTCAGCAAGACACAATCTTGTCCCTTTCAAAATCATGTTTTATTAATCTAATTAGGAATTTAATCTAATATTTACTTGCTCAATCTTTTAATTCCCGTGGGAACGATATCCACTCACCATGGTATTACTTGAGTGATCCGGTGCACTTGCCAGTATCCGTGAGCTTTGATTTTCGCTCATCAAGAACTCATTGAAATTCATTCAAGTAATCTAATACTTGTTACCCCTCCGTATATCTTAAATTCATCAACATATTCAAGTTCAACAAATACAATTTATTATTACCAGACTTAGAAGCATACAAGGATTCAATTTGATTCTACAAAGTCCTAGTATGAGTCTCATTAGCAATGTGATTGTAAATATTATCATCCACCCATTGCCTAATAAAACTAAAAACTTGTTGGTGTTCAAACTCTCATTCTTCATCTGTTTTAGATTCTGGTTTTAGTGTAGAAAATATGGGTAAATGTAAATTTTTGACAAACAACAAATCTTTTATTTTTCTTTTCATAGATGGTAATTAGTACCATTCAAACTTATCATCCTAGTAGAATTATTTGTCTCCATCTTTCAAACAAGTTATAACCAAATGTCCAAAAATGACTCTAATGCTAAATGATAGGAATAAAACACACAATTTCCTACTTGTAATAATTAGAGGAATAACAATACCCACTCACAATAAGTATGAACAGCAGCACAATAATACCCAGTAGTAGTAAAAAAATTACATAAACCAGAAATTAGAGACAAGCTAACACACCAAAATTTTTAACGTGAAAAACCTCTTCAATGTGAGAAGTAAAAATCATGAGTCACCAAGAATAGAAAATAACTTTACTATGATGAAAAATAGAGTACAAGAGAGTCACAAATTATTACACAAAATGTGCATACAACAAGCAAAATCTAAGTTTCAAAGCTTACAAAACAAGAACAAGATAAAAATACCACAAAAATAGAGCTACTGTGTGTGGCCAACAGCTCCAGCTACAGATGTCAAATTGAAGATTTGAACGGTGAAAACAAAGAACCAAGTGTTTGAAACACATTGTCCAAATTTGAGCTCGATCCAACAGTTAACAAATTTGCAGCAACCAATTTACAGAGATAGTTTTGTATATGTGCGAAAATAACTTTCTCTCATCTCTTCTCTTTAGTGTTTGATGTTCTTCTTACAAATGAGACCTCTTTTATTTAACCTTAACTCACCTCAGCAACTTCAACTATCTACGGGCTTGAATACTAACATTTAGGCTTTTTCTCGACACTGGAAGGGAGCCCAAACCCAAAAGTTTTGTGCAGTAATTTGTGAGTCTCTTGTACCCTATTTTTCATCATAGTGAAGCTATTTTCTTGTCTTAGTGACTCGTGATTTTTACTTCTCATATTGAGGAGATTTTTCACGTTAAAAATCTTGGTATGTTAACTTTTCTCTATTTTTTTGTTTGTGTGATTTTTCTGCTGTTATTAATATTATTGTGCTGCTGCTATTTATTATTGAGTGGGTATTATTACTATTTTTATTCTTACAAGTAGAAAATTGTGTATTTTATATTTTTATTCTTTTCAAAATCAAGTATGATAAGAAGAAAAAGGTAAAAGGTGTCCATGATTATGCAAGTGAATTGCTTGTTGAATCTATCTTCTCTCTGCACTTGCATTTCGAGTAATAAGAAGAAAATGGAGGTTACTTTCTCCTGCTGTAAATCAATAGTTGAACAACAATGCTAGGGAACCAACTCTATATAATCCAAGAATCAGCCAACTGGTAAACCAGAGGTACTGGTAACTTTAACCGGATGTTGCTACTGATAGGCATACGGATGTTTCTTTTTCTTGTAAATTGGATGGTTTTGGATATGATTTCTATGTTTCATGTGTTACGCATTAATAAAACATAATTAATTATATGGAACCAACTAATTAATGATCAAAGCATCTGTTCCGTAATTCTCTCCTATCACTAGCGTATCTTCCCTCATGTTTTGAATGTGGTCAACAATAATTTAAAAAATAAATTAAATTATAAATTAATAAAACTAATTATAACTAATTATGTTGTTCCATTATTGGCTGATTATTAGTTGGTTCCATATACTTTTCCATAGTTGAAATTGAAACTTGAGATCAAAGTACAAGATTAAGGATGTTGATTTGGCAAATATATTGAGGATCTCATACCCATGAAACTATTGTTGTCCATATCACCTCTGTGTCACATTACTCTGTTCTCAATTCTTAATTTTCTGGTCTGATTTATTGAAAGAAGAAGAAGACTTCAGTTGGTTCAATGCTCAAGAAAAATACACAAATGGTGAAGCAAAATTAAAAAGCCAGCCTCATACTATATAACTGGTCTCACAATAGCTTTTAAAGGAAAAAAAAATAGAGTGAGAAATTTAGAACATCATCTCATGCATGCAGAATTATTTTCCTTCATTTTTGAGCTTCATTTTAGATTTTATTGTTATGACTATCTAATGTTTATCTTTCTGTAATTGAGAAAAAGACAAATCATAGTAACATTAAATGAAAAAAAGCTACGAGAGAAAAACGGCAAGAGAAATACATTAAAAAAGCCAAAAGAATTTTTTTGTGTATTTGATTATTGTTGAACTAGGATTAGTTTTCATTTCCAAGTTGGGATAGCACTTGGTGACATAAAACCAGTTGAGTTTTTCTTACTAAGTTGGGATAGTACTTGGTGACTATTGAACCAGGTTGAGTTTTTCTTTGCCAAATTAAAAATACTTGGTGGTTACTAGGCTTAGATAGAAACTTTGTGATAAATACTAAATGAATTAGGTTGTAATTCATTGGTATTTGTACATGTAATCAATTTTATTATAGTTAAAAATCCACTATAATTATAATAGAGACTGGATATAAATTTTATTGTATATAAAAACTAAACCAGAATATATATTTGTGTGATTCTCACGCACCTTCTTTAATTTATTTTATTTTGGTTTTAGAAACAAACCGATTTTTACTTTTTTTTTTTTTGCATAATCTGCTTTTGCAAAAACTATTTAATAGAACTTCAATTTTGAAATTTAGTTGATTTAACCCCTCTTCAAGTTCTAGTATTACCAAGAAAGGTATTGGAAAAAAAACTTTATTATGATTACAAGAAATAATCTAATACAACATCAAATTGCAGTGGCACCACTGCTCCTAAATGGGCCTCAATATTGGAACCCGATCTACTTTTCTTTTTTCATTGTTTGACAGTCACACTCTCGTAACTGAAGTTTCTAAACAAAATAATGATAAGAATGAAATTAAAGAAGATAAAAATCCTTTTACCAAAAGAAAAAGAAGATAAAAATCAGAGTTATAACTTACAACTTAAACCAATATATAATAATAATAATAATAATAATAATAATAATAATAATAATGAAATTAAAACCTCATATCTTAAAGTCTACATAGAGTAATTAATATGATTAGTGGAGGTGTTTGGCCATGCCACAGAAGAGTGCATTGTCAGGGATGTTAGCTTCAGTGTATAGACTCTGCTCGTTGTTCCAGACCCTGAGATACAATTCTTGTCCCAAATATTGCCTTGGCCAAATTGCAGATCTCAAATTCCACATCCCCTTATTGTCCAAAGATACCAATATAGCACTCCATGATTTTGGATACACCTGTATATACAAATACATTCATGTATGAATAATAGCCATTAGTCCACAAGAGAAATATTAATTGAACTCATTTATTAGAGATATTGTGCCAAGTTTATTTACTAATTACAGTTGACAGATTGTCTTCTTAATTGTAGATGTCAGATAAATAGTACCATATTTGAAATAAAACGAGTTCATGTAATATTTTATAGAATAAATATTCAAATTAGTTCCAAAAAATGTTAGATAAGACATTTTGGTTCTTATGAATTTTTTATACCGACAAATTATTTTTTTAATCGTTTTCAATTAAATTTTGAGTAAATGTTCTTTTTGGTCTCTAATTATTTGTTCGATGGACTTCTCACCCCTTTTAAAAATCCAAATTAGTCCCTATCTACTTTAATATATATACGTTTCAGTCCGGATAGAAAAGGACATTACCAAAGACTGAAAATGCATTTATTCAAAGTTGATAGGATTGGAATGTACATATTTTAAAGTAGATATGAACCGATTTGGGTTTTTAAATTTTTTAAGGGGTGAAAAGTCTATCTGACAAATGGTTAGAGACCGAAAAGGGCATTTACTCTTAAATTTTTAATAAATTTTTGTTAGAATACAATTAGGTAAAAAAATATCACTATAAGACAATTATTCTCCCTTTAAAATTACATAGAAACTAATACACAAAAATCAGCCAGTAATATAAAATATATATTAAAATATAAATATACATTAAAAATAAATTAAATTTAAATCATATGTGTATTTATACACAAATATATTAATGACTAATTTTAGTGTAGAAATAACATTTTACTGACCTGAACAGTGTATCTTGGAACCGCATCAGCCAAGTTGTAAATGTTTCTGCTAGCAGGTGTCCATACGCCATATTCATATCTAAAATTAATGAAAAGAGGATTATATTATTAATTAACGAACATTCATGAAAGCGAAATCGAAATGAGTTAGTTTTAATTTCTTGATTACCCAACAGCATAGAAGCTAGATCCGTCCATGTGCCATGACTGGATTGTGTCTTCATTGTTCTGGAAGATGATTTCTACGAAGTCATGAAGGGTAAGTCCTACCACAGAGGTTCCTAATTTGGCAGGGGTACCAGCAGGAGGAGGAACATCACTGATAGTGTTGAGGTTGAACACTCCTGGAATGTTGAACCAATCAGCAAGCTTCAATGCCGTGAGTGGATTAATGTGGGAGATTCCATTCACTGCATATCGTAGCTTGCCATGGATGTTTGCTTCAGAATTTGCCAATATGATTGTCCTTGTGATAGGGATGGTTCCATAGTGAAATGATCCTTGAGGATTTGGCCTTGCTGCGTTTGCTGTCAAATTCAACCTATTCAAACAACCATTAAAAGGTTATACAAAAAATTTACACATTTTTTCCGACAGGACAAGGACTAATCTATCGTGGATCAGAGCTCTATTTAAGAGTTTGTTGCTGGTCAATAAGCAGACAAGTGAGCTGACCACTCGACCAACTCAAGTTGGTTGTAATAATTTATATTTATTAAGCCTTTGGGAATGATAATTTGGTGACAAGTATTGATCTACAAGAATCATTCTTTATGTACTCTCATTTTGACTTATTATTAAACTATAAATTTGGTGTGTCTCAATTAAAGTGATATTCACACTCATTTTTTGGAATATTTTTAAAACTACAAGTAATTTATTTTGCGTTTGATAAAAAAAATCGTGTATTTGTGCTTGCAGTATTTAAAAGTTAAATAATATTACAGCCAGAATTATAGTAATTAACTACCTGATGGAGTTGGCTTGTTTCATGGACCAATCTACATCAGTTGGGGCAATGGGCAATGAACCAGGGGCCTTAGAACTGGAGCCGGCATATTGAAGAGTGGCTGTGGTAGTGAGAACAATGGGAGTGAAGCGGCTAGTAGCAATAATGGTGTAGCCATTCACAGGCTGGTTAAGTGTGACCAAAACCGCCACTGATTGACCCACATGAATATCAAGGGACTCATATGTGTCCTGTAATGTGTGAGCACCTTCAACTTCAATCAGTTTCAATGAGTGACCTTGAATCCTGAAGTTGATTGATGTTGTTAACCCAACATTGGACACTCTGAATTTGTAAGTCTTCCCTGCAAATAAATATAGTTGATTTAATTTTTATTTAGTTTCAAATAGTGAATATTAATGGAGACAGAGAGATGGTTAATTAGTAATTAGTTATTACCTGCTTGACCGGTAAAGACAGCAGAATTTCTTTGTCCATTGATGAGAAGAGCATCAGGAGAAGGAAGTTTCTTGCCAAAGTCCAATAGTCTCCTTAGTACCTGCAAATTAAAATTCTTTAGCTCATCTATGTTTTTATCATTAATAGTTCTTTGATTTCTATGCAATGTTCTGAAAATCGGATCAGACTGCCAGTCGAATCGGTTCAATTAGAAACCGATGATAAAAATAGTCCGATCCACTGTCAATAACCGAATGAAGAATTTTAAAAAATTACTAAACCGATCAAAAATCAACTGATTGGACCGAATTAGTAACTGGCCGGTTATGAAAAAACGAACACGGTTTTGTGAGAACCGGCCAGTTTCTGAGAAACTAACCTTGTGGTTGGTCTTGAACCAATCACCAACAAGAAGGGTGAATTCAGCATCAGGAGCAGGGTAGGGAATGGAAATAACAGATCTTTGGGCAATGTTAAGTGCCCCAAAACCTCCAGCAGCTTTATGGAGCTTGGTTGATGGGAAATATGTGTATGTTCCAATTTGATCTTTCAGTTGGAACTTGTATGTCCAATTGCTCTTAGGAGGGATTGGGCAATTTGTTCCCAATACTCCATCTTGCCATGATGTCCTTCTCTGCTTTATACCATTCCTGTTTGTTTTTTTTTTTTTTTTCACCACATTCACATGATTTAATTATTATGCTTAATTATTTCCACCAAATTCCTAGTTTATCAGGAAGAAAAAAAAATGTATATGTTTTCAGTCTCTATAAATAAGGGTTTTATGATTTTTGTTTCGTCTAAAAATATTCGACTATATTAACTATATATAAAAAATCAGTTATTAAATCAGTTATTTGTATAAAATATATATTAAAATATAAATATATATTAAAAAGAAAAAGTTTAGGAGGCCAGCAGTTTTATTGAATTTTGGCCAGCATGTAACCAACAGAGAAATGTGAGCCGTTGGATAAAATCTCACACCATCAAATCATCATTGATGGCTAGTTAATGGCTAACAATTACAAAAATTGTTGGCCCCTAACATTGCTATATTAAAAATAAGTTAAACATCTCATAAATTTATAGATAAAAATACATAGTAATTAATTTGATAGCTGATTTTATGTGTGTGTGTTGAAAAATATTTATTGTTGTTTATTTGCTACATATCATTTGGATTTTGGTGTTGCATGACAATATTTATGAAGACTAACGAAAATTAGTAAATAGTTATAATTACAGAAACTAACAAATCAAAATTTTTAAGGCTGAAGGATATTGTAAAATACTTATAAGAAAATATTTTGGGAGGACAAAGACTACAAAAAAGTTAAAGCAAAATGTTTGAGAAAATTAAATTACAAAAAAAAAAAAATCACTAACCATGTGATGAGGAATTTCTCGTCAAGCTTGTTAATGACATTAACAACGATGTTGTCATTAGTGATGCCATCAATTGTAGGGCCTGGAAATTGGCCATTGATAAGAATGCCCTAATAATATATAAGATGTGAATTAAAACATTAATCACTTTAATTTAGCATGAAGTTAAAGAAAGGCATACATATATATTTCAAACTAAAATACATATACATAAAAAAGGACTATGCATTGTCTAACCTGTTGAGGAACCCCAAGAGGGTAAATTGTTCCATAAGTAACTTCCCATGTGAAAATTTGATAGCGATCTTCTGCTACAACAGAGAGAGCACCCAAAATTCCAAGAAAAGCTAGAGCCAAAGAGATCTTCATCTCTTGTATGATGAAACACTGCATAAATTAAATATGCAATAATCTTATTAAATAAGAAGTGCTCTACAAATTACTAGTGATTTTAAATTTAAATTTTAAAAGTTTGGTGTTTCTTTGGTATTTTCTCTTTCTTTTTGAATTTTAAAATTTCTTTTTTTCAACTGTTTTAAAAATATTTTGAAATTTCAATTTTTTTTATTTTGAATTATTTTTTTACTTAATTTCAAAATTTTAATAAAAAAAATTGTTTCTTCTTTAATAATCTTATTGGGAGCTTTCTATACTTTGACATAGAAACTCACTTTTCTTTATCTCTTGTTTATGTATGCATGAAAGAACAGAAAGAGTGCACTATAAATCTAAAGAGAGAGGCACAACCAAGAAGAACCTTGGAGTCTTATACAGCCTCTACTCCTAACTTCTATGGGATGAATACGGAGCTAGCTTGCATATCAAAATTTGTGTTACAACTAATATAGTATTATGCCAAATGTAAGAACAAAAATGGTTTCAAAAATAGTGTATAAAAACTAATTTTTAAAAGATGACTTTTTAAAAATTGTAACATTTATGTTTGGTAAATTAAATTAAAAATAGCTTTCAATAAACACAAGCAACAATAATTATGTTTAGTAAAATAGCTTTTAAAATTTAAAAATATTATAATAGACATAAATGTAAGCATTAAATTTGAAAGTTAGTTAACATATGAGATTATATTAAATTTTTAAATTTAAAAAGCACAAGTCAACTTTAAAAAGCTCTATTTTAGATACTTTCAAAAATACCTCAATCTTTTAAAAACTATAAGTACAAGTACATAATTTTTTTAATTTACTAAATACAAAATAAAAAAATTTAAACTTTTAAAAAACACAACCACATCTTTAAAAAATTTTACCAAACTAAATCGTAACGTATAATGTAATGCTTGCATCCCAAGAAATTGCGTAGGAAAAAGATATGCCTTAGCGTGATTAGGAGTTTAAAGTTAGGCTTAGTTTGGTAAAGCTTTTACTTTTTAAAAGTAGCTTATAAAAGTTAACTTTTAAAAGATGGCTTTTTAAAAGTTGTAGCATTTATGTTTGGTAAATCAAATCAAAAACAACTTTTAATAAACATAAGCAACATCAATTGTGTTTGGTAAAATAGCTTTTAAAATTTAAAAATACTATAATAGACATAAATGCAAACATTAAATTTGAAAATTAGTTAACATATGAAGTTATATTAGACTTTTAAATTTTGAAAAGTACAAGCCAACTTTAAAAAGCTCTATCCTAAGTGCTTTCAAAAGTACCCCGATCTTTTAAAAGCTGCAAGCACAAGCACATGATCTTTTTGATTTACCAAACACAAAATGAGGAGGTTGAACTTTTAAAAAGCACAAGTACATCTTCAAAAAGCTTTACCAAACCAAGCCTTAAAAGGATAGAAGTGAATTTTATAGCTCAATGATATTGTTCAAATTACGAACAACTATGAATTTCTCAAGCTAAAAATGAACTTACCAAAACTCTAGCTTCGCCTTGGAGAGAAACAAATTGAGATGGAGAACTAAGGTGTTGAATTGAGGATGAAGTATGGATAGACTCATATATATATATATATATATATATATATAATAAGACACAATAGAAGATGTTATGTGGAATATGAATGCCAGGGTGGCCGGGGGTACAATGTGTGTAGTACACATAATACTGCGTGTTGTAGTAACATGCATGGTGCATTAATATATTTTCAAATTAATTAACTAATAAGTTGACCACATTAAGTATTTCTTGAAATAATAATAATAATAATAGTCAAACTAATTTAAATTAGTTCATTTATATACTTAAATAAATATAAAAAATTTAAATTTTATTATACATACAATAATTTATTGATCTGTAATAAATTAATTTTTAATTTATAATAATAATAATAATAATAGTCAAGGCCATGCGGCGTTAGTTGGGGGAAAATTGTTAGTATATTGCTATTATGAGGGGTTTACATTTAATTGGGGGATTGCTTTTGATCTTGGACAAAGTTATTAACTTATTATTGAAATGATTATTATTATTATTATTGGGTTAGAATGTGAAGCATAATGAGTTGGGAAAAGGAAGTGTTTAAGTCGGTGGTGTGAGGAAATTGGAAAATGGAAGAGTGGAGAGATCTGAACATAGCGGGTGCGACGCAGCCGATAGCGGATCCATTCCTCGTTCATGATTAATTAGTTTAGGTCTAGAATTGGAGTAAATTCTACGACCTTATATTATATCCAAATCTACAGCATATTATTCTATTTTCGTTTGTTCGTTGAATTGAAATTTTAGAAACAACCAACTAGGACGCGGGGGAGAGAGATTTTTTCAAGAGTTATGTTAAAAGACTATTAAAATTTATTATTTTAATTAATTAATTATTAATATAATCAACAATAAAAAATATTAAATTTTTAAATATATAATTAATAATTTGATAAATTTATTTAAATAAAAAATATCACTATAAAAGTTATAATTTGAAAATATAAAATTTAAAATATGAATAATAAAATAATTTTATAATAATTTAATTATTTTTATTATTTTATGTAAAAAAAATTATTTATTAAGGTCTAAAAAATAATATTAAAATTAGTATTATTAAAAAATACTTTAAATTTAATATTATGAAAAAAAATAAAAGAAATTTATATAAGAACTAATTTGAGTAATTTTTAAAATTTTAAAGATAAAAATGATTTACGTCTAAATTTTTAGGACTATTTTGATTATAAATATTTTTTTTACACGTCAAGTGACGTGACATGTTAGGTGTTACACACATCAATCAATCAATCATCTTGTAACACGTAGTATTAATCTACCACGTCATCATGTCATGTGGTACTTAACGTGATACGTTATCATCTAATTAACAAAAAGACCAATTTAACTTACGTTTTATCACTAATATAACTAAAAAAAAATTTTAAAAACTAATTTAAAAAATAAGTGATCTTTCACGAATGAATTTGACTATTAACTCTAAAAAAAATTAAATTTATTACGTGATCAAAGTGGACAAGCCAAGTATCATAATGTGTTTATTTGCAGATCCAAGGCTGGCACTGATTCGCGGATTAAATATGAGAAGAATAAGTTGTAGCGCAACATTTTAGTACTTCAACTTTTACTAATATTTTTTCGATGGATTGTTAATAGGCAGGTTTTGGGTATATCAACTAAGGAAAAAAAATTCCAAGAGGTCTAACGTGGCTGCGGAAGTATCATTGAAGACAAGGTGATCGAATAGTGTGGATCTGTGTTGGTTTCATCACCTTCCCTTCTTTCTATGAAATTCTTTTTTGTTTTAAATAATGTTGTCCGTTCATAATGTATAAACCATAAAGAATTAGAAATACTCTATATAAAACACAAAAACATCTAATAAATATCCAACACATATTTTATGTATTTTGAGAAAATTTGTCAACATAAAAGTGCATATATTTAAGGATTTTATTTTGAAATATTGTATATGATAAAGACGGTGTAAAATTATATATTTTATTCAAGAGTAAAGTATTGTTTTTGTTTTCAATGTTTGGGATAAGTCTTAAAGTTGTTCTTAATGTTTCAATCGTCTTATTTAAGTCTCTGATGTTATAAAATTGACTCAATGTCAGAGATTCGTTAACTGAATTGACAACAGGACAAAATTGAGACGATTTTAAAATGTTAGGGACTTAAATATGACGAAAACGTTAAGGACAAAAACGATATATAAAAATAAATTTTAATTTAATATTATCTTTCAATAATATTAATTTTTTACTGTACATAGTATTCAATTATTTTTAAATTACGCTTAATCACATTATTTTCATTTTAAATAAATTTATTTTTTTATAATTTTAAAGAATTTTGATACGATAGAGACAAAAGGTATAATTTATATTTTATTGTATATATATTATTTTTTTTTTCTGCAAGTTTATATACTAGTCATTCTACAAACATTTTATGATAACAAAAAATCTTTAAGAGTAAAATTATAAAAAAATCAATTTATTTAAAATAAAAGTAATATGATTAAGTGTAATTTACTTAGATGTGATTAAAAAATAATTGAATACTATGTATAGTAAAAAAATTGATATTATTGAAGGATAAAATTAAAATTTATTTCTATCTATCATTTTTGTTCCGAACATTTTCGTTTTATTTAAGTCTCTAACGTTTTAAAATCGTCTCAGTTTTGTTCTCCCGTCAATTCTGTTAACGGATCCCTAATGGCAGGACAACATTGAGTCAATTTTGAAACGTTAGGAACTTAAATAGGACGATTGAAACATTAGGGACAACTTTGGGACTTACCCCAAATGTTAGAGACAAAAACGATACTTTACTCTTATCATTTTATTTCTTTATCATTTAGTATCAGAGCTCAGGTATTAGATTAATTCTTATTAATCTATATTTGTTCTTCTTTTATCATAAAAAAGAGTCCAGTATATGTTGCGTCTTTCTTTAAGTTTTTGTGTTCTTGTTTTCGTTTGCGTTTCATTATTATTTAAAAAAAAAGCATAAAGTGCAAAAAAAAAAAATAAAAAACAAACAAAAAAAGAAAAAAAGAAATTATCTTTCTAGTAATTAACTAATTATTGTCCTTTTCATATATTAATTTTTTCCACCTACAAGATTCGAAGACGAATTTTTTTGAAGAAGAGGAGAATGATATGTGCTTTAAATGTTCGTGATATGAATAGTTCAAGTGTTATTTAGAAGATATTTTTTGAAACAAAGAAAGCTCAACACAGTAAAGTGGAGCAATATATAGCAGAAAAGGAAACAAAAGGATCAATCCCCATCATCTCCGATATTGCCATCAACAACCAAAAAGATTAACACCTGTCCACTCCTTGTAACTCAAAAACATCCTTCCTTGAATGTCCTCAACACTTGCTTTTCTGTTGTTAAAAAGTCTGGCATTTCGTTCCAACCAGATATTTCAGATCACTGCAAAGAACCCCGTCAGCAATATCTTTTGTTCCTTTCTACTCTTGTGCATGCCGGTCCAACTCTCGAACTGCCCCCTCATGGTTCCTGGGACATCCCACGGTTTATCTAAATATCTCAATCAAACGCACCACACCTGCCACGAAAAGTCACACGAAAGAAACAAATGATATACAAATTTCCGGGTAAAAAACTCAAATAAACCAAATTGAGAAGTTTATTACCCAAATCAGCCAAAACAAAAATTATTTCAGTAATCCACCAATGGCCATTTATATATAATTCGAATCAATATGATTCGAATTACAAATGCATGTAATTCGAAACAACTTGCTTCGAATTACGTTTGAATGGATATGCATGTAATTCGAATTGACTCGATTCGAATTAGTAGGTTCACATGACTCTATAGAGTTCGAATCATATTGATTCGAATTATTCAATGTTGGTGACACTGGGTAGTTCGAATTAAGTTGATTCGAATTACTAGTGAGTTGCCTATATAATGCTACGTTAGTTGGATATATATCAACTTTTATTTTTCACATTCTTACTTGGATAGTTGGATATATATCTTATAGTTGATAAAAAAAGATATTTACTGTATAATTTTATTTTTCTAAAAATATTATATATATATTTTTTTTTATGATTACACAATTTTAGAAATATTTAAAAAATATTATTAAAATTAAAATTATATTTTTTATTATTTGACAATAAAATTAAAAATTAAAAATTAGGGATTAATATTACTAGGTAGCCAGTAGTTGTGGTGGCAAATTTGTACCCTAACAAAAATATTAGGAATTAATATTGTTAGGTAGACAAAAAAAAAGCTAGAACTTGTCTTATTTAATATTAATTATATAAATTTGGTTACAGAATATTTCATTAACAAAATTAAATAGTTAATTTTGTTAATAAAATATTCTGTAACCAAATTTATATAATTAATGCTAAATAAGGCAAGTTCTGACTGTTTTTTTGTCTACCTAACAATATTAATCCCTAATATTTTTGTTAGGGTACAAATTTGTCACCACAACTACTGGCCACCTAGCAATATTAATCCCTAATTTTTAATTGTTAATTTTATTGTCAAATAATAAAAAATATAATTTTAATTTTAATAATACTTTTTAAATATTTCTAAAATTGTGTAATCATCAAAAAAATATATATATATAATATTTTTAGAAAAATAAAATTATACAGTAAATATCTTTTTTATCAACTATAAGATATATATCCAACTATCCAAGTAAGAATGTGAAAAATAAAAGTTGATATATATCCAACTAACGTAGCATTATATAGGCAACTCACTAGTAATTCGAATCAACTTAATTCGAACTACCCAGTGTCACCAACATTGAATAATTCGAATCAATATGATTCGAACTCTATAGAGTCATGTGAACCTATTAATTCGAATCGAGTCAATTCGAATTACATGCATATCCATTCAAACGTAATTCGAAGCAAGTTGTTTCGAATTACATGCATTTGTAATTCGAATCATATTGATTCGAATTATATATAAATGGCAATTGGTGGATTACTGAAATAATTTTTGTTTTAGCTGATTTGGGTAATAAACTTCTCAATTTGGTTTATTTGGATTTTTTACCCCATATTTCCTTTCCTTTTCACACAACATATTAGCTTACATTTTTAGAATATTTTTATTTAATATATTTTGATTTTATTTATTTAATTATTAGATTGGGCCTTATGTTTATGGGTTTTAGGGTTTTTCTTTGTTTTAACCTAATAAAAGGTTATAAATACCTCCTTAACTATTGTAGTTGTAGTATAGAATTATTTAAAGGTTTAAAAATTCTTTTTTGGTTTCCTGATGAAACCATGGCGTGGACAATTGAGGTTGAGGAGTCACTCTTGTTGCATCGGGAAATCGGATAGAAGGTTGAGGAGTCCCTTCGATTCAATTTCCAAACTATGGCGTTGACAAGTTAGGTTGAGAAGTCACTTTCTTGTTGCGTCAAGAAATTGGGTAGAAAGTAGAGTGATTCTCTTTGTATTCAATTTCAATCTATCCTTTTTGTTTTTATTTCAATTACAATTTATCTTTTCTATTCAATTTCAATTTTTGTCTTATTTATCCTTTTATTTCTTTATCAAGATCAAAATGGTATAGTTGAAAAAAGAAATAGGACTTTACTGGATATGGTGAGGAGTATGCTTATCAACTTCAATCTTCCTTTATCCTTATGGAGTGAAGCCCTTAAGACACTTACGTATATATTAAATAGAAAGGTTGGAAACATAGTTTGAATCATATACGCATTTAGAGTTGTCCTGTTGAAGTTCGGGTTTATAGTCCACAAAAAAGGAATTTAGACCCAAGGACGATAAATGCATATTTTATCGACTATGCAAAAAAGTCTAAGAGTTACAGAATTTATTGTCCCTCCTATTCAAGTAAAATAATTGAATCTAGAAATGCAAGGTTTTTAGAGAATGATGTGAAAAGTGGGAGAAATCATCCTCTTAAAGTTATTGAGAATGATAATGTTTGTCAAACCTTTCCATGTACAAGAGCGATTGTTCAATACAATGTCCATACAGATAAGGTCAATGTAGAATAATCTATTACTGATGTTTCACATCATGAAGATAATGTTCAAGTAGATCATATGGTGAAGGATCAAACTCTTCATAATGAAAATGTTGTTCAAGAACATATTATTCAAGAGCAACTTCAAGAAGAGGGAGAACCTCTTATAACACTACCTTTATAAGAGGTTGATGATGCAACATTAAAAAGATTAACAAAAATAAAAAAGCCTGCAATTTCTAGTGACTATGTAGTATATCTTACTGAGTCTGACTATGATGTTTGTGATGAAAATGACCCAACGACGTTTTCACAAGTAATAGAAAGTGGTCATTCCAATTTATGGCTAGATGCTATGAAGGATGAAATGATATCTATGGCGAATAATCAAATTTGGGATTTGTAAAATTACCTGATGGAAAAAAGGCCATTGACTGTAAATAGGTCTTTAAGACCAAGAAGGATTCATCAGGCAATATTGAGCACTACAAGTCTCGACTTGTTGTCAAAGGATTTACTCAAAGGGAAGGAGTTCACTACAAGAAAACCTTTTTTCCTGTTTTAAAGAAAGACTCTTTCCGAATCATTATGGCATTGGTAGCACATTTTGACATGGAATTGCATCAAATAGATGTGAAAATTGCCTTTCTTAATGGAGATTTGGAAGAAGAGGTTTATGAGACAACCCGAAGGGTTTATCTCAAGTGCTGGTAAGGAGTTAGTTTGCAAATTTAAGAGAGCAATGTATGGTTTTAAGCAAGTTTTTAGACAGTGGTATTTAAAGTTTCACAATGTGATTTCTTCATTTGGATTTATTAAAAATATTTATGATCAATGTATATATCACAAAGTTAGTTGGAGTAAGATCATATTTCTCATCTTATATGTAGATGATATTTTACTTGCAACAAATGATTTAGAATTGTTACATGAAGTGAAACAATTTTTTTCTAGACATTTTGATATGAAAGATGTGGGTGATATATCTTATGTCATTGGCATAAAGATTCATAGAGATAAACATAAATGAATTTTATATTTATCTCAAAAAGCCTATATTAATAAAGTTCTTAAGAGGTTTAAAATGCAAAATTATTCACCAAGTGTTGCACCTATTGTAAAAGGAGACAAATTCTGTTTAAATTAATATCCCAAAAATGAACTTAAAAAGGAACAGATGTAAAATATTCCTTATGCTTCAGCCATTCAAAGTCTAATGTATGCTTAGGTCTATACAAGATCTGACATTGCTTTTGCTGCTAGCATGTTGGGAAAATATCAAAGTAATCTAGGAATTATCCATTGTTGAGTAACAAAGAAAGTCTTAAGGTATCTTCAAGGGATCAAGGATTTTATGCTTACATATAAACGAACCGACAATTTAAAAATTGTTGGATACACAGATTTAAATTTGGTGGGATGTGTTAATTCTAAAAAGTTAATGTCAAAATACATTTTTATACTTGCTGATGAAGCAGTATTTTAGAAAAATATAAAATAATCACTTGTGTAATCAGAATTGGAGATCTAAACTTTATAAAATTTATAAATAGTCGTATTCTTTTCATCAAAGAACAAACTATCTATCAATATAATTAATTAATAATTACAATATCACCAAAACTAATTTCTATATTAATAAATTAGATTATAATTAGAATAAAAATTCTAACATAATCTACTATTAGTATATATATAAAAAAAAATAGTTGACTCAGACCAGAGTATTAGTTACAATGCTAAAGTATGAGATTTAATAAAATTGACAAAATTTGTTTTTACTTTTTAAACTTGACTTATTTAAAATTAAAAGATTACCTAGTCTAATAATATATGTTTGTCTCGGTGTGATATATATTGAGAAGAATATATTTAGTAATATTATTTACACAATAATAAATATTGATAAAACTAGGGACAATCATGAAGTTCGGTTGGATTTAGTTGAGTTTTGCAAGAGGTTAGATTTAAACATTATGTCTTTGCATTGGAAGGGGTCATTCAACGAAGCAAAATAGTTTTTCCAAAAATGGGTTCAAAACTAAAAAATAAAATAATTATGAAATTTGGGCATTAAGGAGAGTGTCAACCTAAATACTAAACTATGACAAAATTTAAACATTTTTGGTAAAAATAAGGGTTAAGTACGATCGATTTTGGTCTCTAACGTAAAGGCTAAAAATTTATTCTGTCGATCATTTTTTCGCTACAAAATGATTCCAAAAATTTCAATTTATTTTAAAATTGTAATTTTTATTAAATTTTTTATTTTTATTATCAAATTATCTTTTTTTTTAAATTATAAAATAAAAAAAAAGAAAGAAAGGGAAGAGAGGGAAAGAGAATGGGGGGAGGGGAGAGAAGAAGGGGGAAGAGAAGGTAGCACCTCGCGTCGCCGCCTGTGATGGAGAGAAGGGGAAACCGCCACACACACACGGATGAAGAGAGGAGAAAGGGAGAAGAGAGAGATCGGAAGAGAGAGGGAGACCGCGTTTAGCGTTGCCGTCGCCACTCGCGCGCCGCTCGCCGTTTCTGCCCCTCCTCCTTGTTCGGTCGTCGATGCTCTTAGCCGTTTCTGCTTTTGCTTTTACTTATATTTCTGTTTTTGCTTATGCTTCTGGTTTTGCTTTTGTTGTTCTGATTTTATTATCCATTATTGTTGTTGGTGTTATTCTTCTAGTTGTTGTTGTTTTATTGTTGTTGTTGTTTCATTGCTTTTGCTTTCTGCTTCTGCCTGTTTCTGTTTCTGTATTCTGCTTCTACTTGCTTCTGTTTCTGCATTCTGCTTCTACTTGCTTCTGTTTCTGCATTTGGTTGATTTTGGGGATAAAGGAGGAAGGATATTTTTGTCCGAAAGATGATTTTAAAACAAACTAAAACCTTTGAGACCATTTTATAGCAAAAAAAAAGCCAGAGACAAAATAAATTTTCAGTCTCTATGCTAGAGACCAAAATCGTACTTAACCCTAAAAATAAAATATAACTTCTCCAAATATATAAGAGAGCAATCACCGAATTCTCATCAAGTGTCTCTTTAACTTTACATATTTTACCATGAAAATGATAATTCAAATTCTCTCTTCGTCATTTTTCTTCTTTCAATCTTCAATTTTAGTCAACCCCTCATGACTAGAAAATGACACCAAAATATATTGCATATGTTGATGTGAATTACTAAGGGTGATGATGTCCGTTGACTTTGCCACAAAGCAAGACATTAGCAGGAATATTATATTCAGTAGAAAGGCTTTTTTGAGCAGTCCAGACTCTGAGATACAATTGCTGCCCAAGATACTGCCTCTCCCATATTGCAGACCTCAAGTTCCACATACCTTCATTGTCCAACGACACCAATATTGTTGTCCAACCATTTGGATATACCTACATTAATTTACACAACACAAGATAGGTAAGCACAGTACATTTTTATTTGACACTAGGCTCTAATTTTGTTTGGTTTTGTTTTGTATTTTCAAAATTATTTTTTGAGGTTCGGAAATCACCTTTTGTACAAGTAAATAAATAAAATTTACTTTCAGCACACTTATACTAAATACAGATCTATCTTTTTAAAAGTAATTTCTTTATAAGTAATTCTTTCAACTAAAAAATGATAGACATATATTCTATTCAAATATGTATTACTATATTCTTTTTTGAAAATGTTACATAAAAAGACTAAAAATTTAATTTTGATGTACTATCAATATAAAATAATTTTATGTATGCATTTAATCTTGTAATATCATATTAACAAAAATAATTACCTTTTATATTAGATCACGTGAATGATTATAAAAAAAAACTCATGTAATTAAAAGAATATATAAAACATTTTATATTATCTTAATTTTAATAGTCTAATTTGTCCTGAAATCTTCGCCAAGCAGCCAATTGAGTATTTCGTCTCATTCTAATTATAGTTACCTGTGCAGTATGTCTTGTCACGGCATCCACAAGATTGTAGGATCTTCTCTTGGCTGGTGTCCACTCTCCAAAACCATAACTGTAACGGTTGCAACGAGCATCATTAAATATGGGTAGAAACTTAGGTGTAGTTAACTTCACGTAAAGTTGATAATTGAGAGCGGTTAGATGATTTGACTGATTTGACTAAATTTTCATCTAACGGTTCTTAACTATCAACTTCACGTGAAGTCAACTGCATCTGAGTATGTGGTTGCTTCACTGTTTAGAAAAGATGTGATTTTCAAAATTAATTTTGATTAGTATCAATGTTATAATTCCGACCAAGACTCACGTATATTTGTCTTTTATACGAAGTTGCTAACTGAGAATCATTAGATAATCTTAACTAGTAACTTAGACAACTACTGCATGTAAGTTTCCACCTATAAATCCCAAGTCTTATACCTGCTTCTAAACCTATATAATTAATGGTGAAAACTCAAGTACAGCCGACTTCACGTGAAATTGATAGTTGAAAGCTGTTAGATGAAAATTTAGTCAAATCAGTCAAATCATCTAACGGTGCTCAGTATCAACTTCACGTGAAACCGACTGCACCTAAGTTTCTACCATAATTAATTGCTTCTAAAACATGTAAAGAAAATTTGAAGAAAGAAGAGAATTAGGTTGACATTACATACCCTACGACCCAAAAATCATAGCCTTCAAGGTGCCAAGATTGCATAGTGTTCTCATTGTTCTGGAAAACAACCTCAATGAAGTCGTGAAGAGAATTTGGAATGACAGAAGTAGCTATCTGCGCCGAAGCGGGTCCATTAGAAGGAAGGCTTTGAATTGAATCCACACTGAAAATTCCGGGGATGTTGAAGTAATCGGCAAGCTTGAGAGGGGTATCAGGGTTCACATAGGAAACCTTGTTCACAGCATAACGTTTTTTTCCGTTGATCATAGCTGCTGAATTTGCCAACACAATTGTCTTTGTTGGAGTTATTTTCCCATAATGGTATGATCCTTGCGGGTTTGGCCTCGCCGCATTTGCTGTCAGATTCCATCTGCAACAACAACAATCCATCAATATTGTAACTGATCAACAATCTAGATAGATGGGAGCATAGTGAGGGTTATTTACTTCAATTAAATTTGGTTGTTAGACATGTAACTATTTAATGTTTCAAAAATGTTAAGTGTACAATAAAATTCGCTATTTTAATTTGTATTATATACTGGTAACTAATTTTGGTGTATATTTAATATAGTTTCTGCGACCTCTTAATTAAGTATGGAGAGAATATGCCATTTGAGTTATAACTTATTGGCATATCTAATATAGTTCTTGATATTTATATAACTCAACATTTTAATCTTTTTAAATAACTGGTTACCCGCTAAAAACCAAACCGATTCGATCATTTTATTAATTTTCTGACTAGTTTTTCTCAATTTTTGACCGATTTGCTAGTAACCATTTTTTACCTTAAACCTTAGTAGTCGGTTCTAGATTAACCTAGACTAACTAACCAGTTTGATTCAGTTCTCATAATCATGCATGTAACATATCAAGAATATAGATAGATGGGAGTAAAGTGAAGGTTACTTACTTGAATTTAATTTGGTAGTTAGATATATAATCAATGTAATACAACATCTTAAATTTTTTGCATAATGATGTCTTGATATGTTATTAGGTCTAGAGTTTGATTTTTGTTGATTCATTCAAATAAAACAGACCTTTTTATCTTAACACACTTGATCGACATGAAAAAAATGTATTAGATATTTAACTTGTTCATGCCCTGACGTAATACTATGGTTTAGGTCCAAGTAAGTCAAAAAGACCCAATCTAAAGGATGACCTTTACCATTTGTCTGACCTTCTCAAAGAGGTCGGATTCAACATAAACTAGCAGATAACACTTATTCAAATAAGCAACTGCCCCCTAAAATCACTCACCCATTTCTAGAAAAGATATCTCAACAACTCTAAGATAAAGGAATGGTTATCCACCTTCAGAAGTAGGACTACTCCGATGGTGGTTATTGGATCATCACCTATAAATACATTGACACACTCAGGTAAATCTAAGTTCCAATACATTTTAAAATCTGTTAAACCTCTTGCTAACTTAGGCATTGTTTTTGTAGGTACTACCCCCCATTCTCTCACATACTCAACTCGGACGGCGGCTCTCAGACATAAAGTAAGTCGAAAACCACCTTCCTTTAGCGTTTGGCCTCTCATTCAAGCCCAATTATCCGATTTTAGGTAAGTCCCGGAATATAACTATTCTTTTATTTTTTACCTAATCGCATAAACTTTGAAGAGAAATGATTTGATATTTAGTTACCTAAAGGATCTTGCTTGCCTGACAGACCAATGATAGTGGTAAGCAGGGGGGCTAGGAAGAGGTCCAGAAGCAGGTGAATGAGAGTTTGAATAGTGAAGCAGTGCAGTAGCAGTGAGAACTTTCCTGGAAAATCTTGTTGAGGCAACAATATAGTAGTCTTTTGGAGACTGATTCAAGGTCACCAATACTGAAAATGATTGGCCAGCATGGACATCAAGGGAGTCATACATGTTTTGAATAGTGTGTGACCCTTCAATTTCTACTAGCTTCAATGAATGACCCTGAATTCTGAAGTTAATTGAGGTTGATAGCCCCATATTTGAGATCCTGAACATGTAGGTCTTTCCTGAAATTGAACATAAACAATAATGTTGGTTAGTGCAAACATGTTTGAAAGTTTCAACATTTGTTAAAGCAAAGAACATACCCTGGTCACCATTGAGAGTAGTATGTGCCTGGCCATTGATAAGGAGACCATCAGGGAAGGAAAGAGATTTTCCGGAATCTAAAGATTGTTGTAATGCCTGTAAATATCAGAACAAAAAACTATGAATATGGTTTGCATGATAACAAACAATTTGAATTCAATTTCTAGCTCTTGGTGGCGAATTTGCAAGGAAGAAGAATGCATTGATGCGTATGAAATAGCAAAAGTAACTACTTTTTACATTGACTAGTGAATGGTCATCCAAACGATTGTTTGTGATTGGACGACTATGTAAAATGCATCAAAATTAATCTCTAACTTTTTATTGTGACGAGGAATAAAGACAGGATCCAATCATCCAATACAGATACTCTCGAAAGTTTATTTTTCTTCAAAAGAATAATTGTTTTAAGAAATAGCAAGTGTTTAATTAGTCTAAAATTATACACACTATTAATTAACAAAGTTACCAACTAAAAACTACTTAGTGTAACTACAAACACATGCATCAAAATAGTACTTAGCTTTACAAAAGATTAATAAGTTGATGAATGAAGAAAGAAGACAAAAATATGATGATCTAGTTTAGAGAAGTGTTATATATATAGTTTTACCTTGTGGCCAGTTTTGTACCAATCAGCAATGAGCAAAGTAAAATCTCCATCAGGGTATGGATAAGGAACTGGGATTACTGATCTATGGTACACATTGAGTCCTCCAAATCCTCCAGCTGCTTTATGGAGGTGAGTTGATGGAAAATATGAGTATGTTCCAATTTGATCCTTTGCCTGAAACTTGTAAGTGTAGTTTGAGTTTGGAGGGATAGGACAGTTGGTTCCCAATACCCCATCTTGCCATGAGTTTTTCCTTTGTTTAATACCATTCCTGTTTCATCAAGAAAACAGAGTATTAGAAAACTGATGGAAAATTCATTTGTTTTGCTTTTAAATTTTTACTTGAAGGAATGCAAAATCTTGTAGCTAAATTCAGCTAAATATTTTCCCAGATCGTCACTTACTTTCTCTAAATCAATGGAATTTGGATCCTCTAAATTTTATATTTTCACTTTAAAAAATAAAGTGAGATCTCTTACTATTGAATATTTTCTCTCTCGTATCTTTTCTTGGTATCACTTATGAAATAAATTGTAATAAATCATATTTTATCTTCTAAAGTAAAATTCAAAATCTAGAAGATCCAAATCCAAATCAATGCATATCTAGCAAATTAGCTATGTAAGAATGCAATATATGACTTTTTTATTTATGGTAAAAAAGTACTCTAAAATATTTTATTTATAGAATAAATAGATAAAAGTACATGTAAAAGAGCTTGAAGCGAAAAAAATACATACCAAAATTTATAAATATCAAAGTGTATTCTAAAAATTGTTTTTAATGAACAAAAAATACACACTAAAATTCATGAATATCAAACCTTTACTAATAGTATAATACTTCTTGTTTATTAAAAATATTTTTTGGAGTGTATTTTTATATTTATGAATCTTTAATTTATACTTTTGTTTATTTTAAATTATTTTATGTATATTTTTATCTATTTATTTTATTTTTATATTAAAAAATTTTTCTCAGGATAAATTTAACCTTCTACCAACGACATTTCTCTCACACTCTGCATTTGTTTTAGGATTAAAACTAAGACTAAAAAAAAATGTGACTGAATATTGTATTTAGTGATTAGACTAAAATTAAAATTTTAATTATAGAGTATAAAATTTCAGTTTTTCAGTATTTTTAAAAAATTGAGATATAAGAGATTGAAATTTTTAAAAACAAAAACTAAAATTTTAATAACATTTCTTACAAAAAATATGTTCATTTAACTTTTTAAATTTTAATTCTAAATATAACTCAATCTTATATGTTTTATACTAAATATAATATAAAAACTTAATTTAATTTCTCAGTCTTAATATTTTCGTTTCTATCTCTTCCTCTAAATTTTTCTTCCAAAGGCATTCTTAGATGACACATTTGAATACTCCGAAGCCACAATGATAGCATGAGAAGTTGACAATACAGAAAATTAAATGCACACCATAAAATTAATATGTTTATGTTAAAAAGCAGGGGAAAGAAAAGGCACACGGATAAACAGAGAAACTCACCAAGTGAGTAAAAATGGCTCATCCAACTTGTTGATAAGGTTAAGAACTACATTGTCGTTTGTTACCAAGTCAAGTTGAGGCCCAGGAAATTGACCATTGATCAAAATCACCTTAAAAATAAAAAACAAAAACCTCATCAATAAGCAAAGAAAAATAATACTACATTAATTGAAAGATCATATAATTAAATTAAACTAAACCTTAATTACTACCTTCTGGGGTGTACCAAGAGGAGAGAGTGTTCCATAAGTCACAGTCCATGTGAAATACTTGTATGCATCTTCTGCTTTCAGTTGCACCAAACACACACTCACTAGAGTCACAACAATACAGAACAAATGCACCAACCCTTTTGATCCCATCAAGTCTACTACAAAATAAGCACAAGATATATACAAGTTTAATTTTAATGCAAAACGTTATAATGAGAGCATTGAAAAATGAAAAGTACCAGCTAGTTCTATGGTTCTGAGGAGTGAAACTGCTGAACCTTTTCGTTATATTTATATGAAAAACTGAGTGATATGATAAATTTTAATTTTAGAATATTTAAATGGATGGTTATTGCTTAGTTTAAGGTTGCAAATTGATCATTCATATTCGGCGCTGTCAACGCGTTTTGACTTTTGATTGCTTTCTTACCTATTGCTTCAAACTCAAGAATCAACATATCAAGTATCAGAAATAATTGGAGCACTAAATAGTAAGTCTAATTATTTTTTGGTGGAAACTCAGGTACAACGTGAAGTTGATAACTAAGAACTGTTAGATAATTTGATTAATTAAATTTTTATTTAACGACTCTCAGTATTAACTTCATGTGAAGTCGACTGTATCTAAGTTTTCACTTTATTTTTTTAATTCTATAAAATTAACACTTATCAATGTATGTTTCTGTTTTTTTATTATTAATTTTTTGTTCTTATTTTATCCACAACTAATTATTTAATATATTATTAAATTATTAATTGTTTTAATATAATTAGGTTCAGATATTCATTAATTAAGAAGCTAAATTTGAAATTCTTGAATTCAAATTTATCTAATTTGTGTAAATATAGAATCCAATTATATCACTTTAAAAATTATATATGTCATAGATCTATGTAAGAAGTAAGATTATTCATATGAATATTATTATTAAGATTTTTTTTTGACAATATTGATTATTGTTTGTTGACCATAAGATGTGAATAATTCTCACCTCAAGAATTGTATATAATTGACAATATAAATATTATAACATGTTTATATACAAAGTACAAGCTTGGCGTATTTTTTAAATACATTCATAATAAGTTAAAAAAAAGTGAATTTTAGTCATTTTAAACTTGTATGTGTATAATATTAAAAAAAATAACATGTTAGCTTTTCGAAAATTTTCATAATTATTTGTAAATATATATAGTCTTTATTCTTTTCTTAATAAGCTGGTACATGGACTAGCAAAGTACTATTAATTATTATTATTATTATTATTATTATTATTATTATTATTATAAAATAATTAATTATTAGAATAATTAAATTCGATATAGTAAAATAATTAAATTTATCATAATATTATTATTAATTTTTTTATAATAGTATAATCAATTTTTTTTACAATAGTATAATCAATTATTTTTCATAAACATCAAATACATTATAGGCGTTTTTTTTGTAATAATGTGAATATGTGATATTATTGTTAAACTAAAAATTTTGATAGAAGATATTTTATTAGCAACAATGTCTTAGTGAAATAAAATTCTCAAGATTATTCAAATGTTTATGGTATAAAATAGTTCTAAAAAGAATTTATTTTGTATATTTAAAATATACTTTTTAAAACACTTAATAGAAAAAATATATTAGTTGATATGATAAATGACAACAACTGTACTCGTTATTAAAGTTAAAATGTAACTTCAAAAGTCAGGCACTTTTATGATTTTTGACTACTAAACTCCTGAAATTTCGCCACTGATTTCAACTTTGTCTTCTTTTTATGTCTTTTCCGGTTTCTCACTTCACTTGCATATATGTGCTGTTAAGGATTAATAGGGAAAGTATGAGGAGTCAATAAAATATTTATACAATGTGTACAATAGAGGTTTATGGAGTATTAGAGATATAATTATTAGTGTTACATTTTTTCATCAGCTGAAGTTTTTGGGATGAGTGGTATCATGACATGATATTAAAGTGCTAGATTTGAAAGGTCAAGAGTTCGATCCTTGGTGAACCCAAAAATTAAATTAATTTTTCGAGAAGATGTTCAATTTAAAAATTGTGCAGCTTTGGGAGTAGCAATTAAGATTTTAGAATTTTAATAAATTTTGATTACATAGAATTTGGGTGAAAATTTTAAATAAAAATAAGTTAATGTACAAAATTAACATATTTATTAACCGAGATTAACTCAAGAGTTAATATGAGTTAAGGTCCAATTTAAATTTATTAAAATTTTAAAAGTCAAATTGAATCTAACTTCAAATTTTAAAGGTCAAATTGAATATTAATTCAACTGATACGTTTTCATTATTCATTTTGAAAGAATGTTCTAGATGTAGTTTTCCATACAAATGAAAGCTAATTTTTTTCTAGTTTAATTTGATGCTACGAAAAGCATAAAATATTTTGCACAGTCGTATAATTACAATCGTTCTTTTAAATGATTATTCACGTAATCAATATAAAAATAATTATTTTTACTAATATAGTATTATATGATTAGATACACGTATAAAACGATTACATTGAATCACTACACGTATAAAACGATTACAGAATATTAATTTTTGTTTCCAAACATTTAGGTAATTATGATTCCTAACTATGATTTTACAAAATATTATTATTTCTAAATTTTTGTTTTTTTAAATAATATTTGCATTATTTTTGTGTTCAAATTTTCTTATATATATCTTTTTTTATGATATATAAAAATGATTATTTTTTTTCATTTATCAAATTTCTTTCAATAACAAAAATAAAAAAAATATACAAGAGAAGTGTATATAGAAGATGGTGTATATAATATTTTTTTTTTCTACGGAGTAATTTTATAAATGCACCTATTCTAAATCATAATAGTTCCATGTGAATTCGTAAAGTGGACTAGTAAGCGTTTCAATGCAATAATAAAAGAACCGCCTTCTTTTTTTATTATTATTTAAAAAAAAAGGTCATTATGCCGGAGCCAAAACAAATTAAAGCAGAGGAAAATAAATTTTATGAGAGATTCAACTAATTAAGAACCAACAGGCAATTAATGTAATGTAGGCCATAGTTTCACAACCAACATATTATTACATTGCTTTTGCCTGTTGGGACAGTTACTCGCTTGCTGGTGCTTTTCCATGCTTTATCCATTCACATTATTATCGATAGGCTATAGTTATTTATAACAAGATTTTGGAATTTTTTATTTAAATTAAATAAATATAAAATACATAAAATATAATATAATTACCTAAATGGTATCACATCTCATATATTAAAAGGTAAAGTCATATCATAACTGAGACTCCATGTTATGACGATACAACGTCGTGACGTATCTAGAATGCATCAGGAATATGTGTTAAGTGTGAGAATGGATATTGAGCATCCGAGATACGCATAAATTTGGAATAGAGTCCCAATATCCAAGATATGTGTAAAACGAGTAATTCAAATCTAGACATCCGAAATATGCTCTGAGACATATATAAGGCCACAGGATGATGTGCAATAAACATGATGTGCGGAAGGAGGATGCCTTCTACTGTGAAGTGCATTTAGGGCAACGCAAATGGTCTACGATCTATTAGATATGAGAAAAAGTCCCGGCTACGGAGTAACATACTACCTCAAATTTGAGAGAAAAAATGACCATGACTCAGTTGTCTCAGACTCGACTAATGCAAAAGCTTTGGAAAGAATGTTGTTATTAACATCTTGAACCACAACAATTAACAGCACACTCCCATACTTTTCGTACAAGTGTATCCCATCCACTGACACAAAAGGCTTACAATGCTTAATTGCCTCAATGCAAGAAGGGAATGCCCAAAAGACCTTATTAAGTTGGTTTCAATCTCCGTCAACCATGTTCTCGTCATAATAAGGAATAACAATGCAGTTGTGAATCGTACCTAGGAGGCATTCTTGCAAAACTTGTAAGAGGTCGGTTATCTTATTGTACGACTCTTTTTAGTCACCATAAATCTAAACAATCACTTTCTACTTTGTCATCCACACATTTCGATACGATGGCTTGAAATGGTAACTTTGATACACCACATTTTACAACACTGGGATAGATACCGACGGGGTCAGTCTTTATTATAGGTAGAATGACCTTACAAATCAATTTACTATCTAACTGAGCATGGTTTTGAGACATGGTTGATGTCAAATAGATATGTGCTCCATCGAACTTACACATCTCCCTACAAAAATAATCGTGTATGTCTACATTTAGTACAAGACATAATTAACGTAATAGACTTTAATTTCGTCCAAAATAATATGTAAGATATACCAGTAGTTCAAGTTCTGACATAGTGCCACACGAAGACTCTATGGACAATCATTGGTAAATTGCTTGCAACGACAGTGGTATTTAAGCCTATCCAACTCCAAAACAATGTGCTATGCATTTCTTTGAATACTGTAGTTCTTCACTGTTATTAGAACAGTATCACGATTTCTAAACCTATGGCCAACCCAAAATTCCAACCCACCATCGGTGTTGTAATCCTCTCTGGCTGGCATTGAAAGGATCATCTAGCTGTATTGTGTCCAAATTTAAAGTGTAATAATGACTTGAAATTTTTGACAATTGAGGAACGGACAAAGGAGGAAGCAGGAGAAACCGAGCACTACCGCTAGTGGGAGTCTCCGGCACATACTCATCAAAGGAAGAAGTCTCGTTGGACGACCCAGACCCGGCAACAAAATCTGAGTCGCCTCGTTATCATCTTCTTCGGCACTAATACGAGGGTGGGCGCAGTGGATCAGTGTTATATCCAGCGAACTACTTGAAGACTCGAAGAGGACGGCCCACCACCAACAACCACGTCACGCACCGCAGCATATCACTCCATCACATGTTGTGGCATTAGCCTTGCATGTACGTCGAACATTGCCCTCACATGCTGATCTCCTTCAATCCAGAATAACCTATTGGTAAATCCATTGTTTGAAAACGCGTCCAGAAATCTATATGCAACCCGTCCAACCTTCTTGCTACCTATCCCCCATGTTGCTCAGTATGGCCGTCTTTAGTGTATGTAGGGTATCAATACGGTTAGTGCGTAACATCACGGTTGAATTGTGAATAGTGAGGAGATGGTTGAGGATGAGAGGATATATATAGATTTTTTCTCGAACATATCTAGGGTACAGAGACACCTACACCATAATACACATATCTCGAGTGTTGAGACCTGCATTACATGTTTGAGTGTATCTCGGATGTTGAGACCTGAATTACGCGTTTTACACGTATCTCGGATACTGAGACCTTGTTCTGAGTTCACGCGTATTTCAGATGCTCAATATTCGTTCTCCTACTTAACTCGTATTTCGGGGACACCATAGATACGTAACAGTGTCGTATTATCACAGTACGAAATTTCAGTCGCCAAGATATGCTTATTTTCCACTTCACCTCTCATTATTCAAAATGTGATCCATTGTTCATTTAGGTAATTACTTTATATTTTATGTATTTTCGTAATTTCTGTATTTATTTAATTTAAATAAAAATTTTCAAAATTTTTAACCAAAAAAAGAATATATCATGAGAAGTTGACCCTTTTAAAAGGGCAAGAATGAATTATTTTATGTGGGATAATATATTTTTTTTATGAATCTTATGAAAAGTTTTAAAAGGAGTAATATTTGAAATCATAACTTAAGAACTATAAACAGTTACAATTTTTTTAATGTATTTATTTTATATTTTATATTTTTAATTATTATTAAAATAAATAAATAATTTTAAATATAATAAAATTATAAATATTAAATTACTTAAAATAATTTTATATTATTGTCTCTTTAATATTATTGAAAAAAAGGACAAATCACAATAATAAGCCAAGGGGAGCAAAATTTTACACGAATAAGCTAAAACGAAAGATGCATCCTGAATCCATCCATGCACGTTTATATGTAGTTCGAATCAGCTAAATTCGAACTCCATTTCTACATAATTCGAACCAACTGGGTTCGAATTATACACAAATACACGGATATAGTAATTCGAACCAGTTGGGTTCGAATTACACACAGTAATTCCTATGCTGTTAAAAAATTAATAATTTATTAAAAAATTTATTAAAAAAATTAATAATTTAAAAATTAAAAAATATATATTTTATTTCATACATTAAAAAAAACTAACAAAATATTTAATTACGAGACTTCTTTAAAATATTTGTGATCTATCAATTAAAATTTCATACAATACTCTTTTGTCTATTTTTAATAACTAATGAATATTTTGTAATAAATTTATTTAAATTATACTACAAAAAATATTTTATCCTATGCAAAACAATTTTAAAAAAATGGCTTTAAAAAATTAGGAGTACTATAAAAATTTGTAATATTCTAATAACTTAGGTAAATACATGCATGTACTCAAATTTTAAATAAAATACTCTACATAGTCAATAATAATTTAGAAATAAAAGAAAATATTTTATTCCATACAAAATAATTAAAAAATATATTTTATTCTAATACAAAATAATTTTAAAAAAATGGCTTAAAAGATGGTATGAGTACTATAAAAATTTGTAATATTCCAGTGATTTAGGTAAATATATAAACACCCACTATAAAGTGGTTTATACTTTAATTAGTTGCATAATTTTAAAAGATTTATTGTTACATGAATCATTTTGTATTTTTTGGAATGTGATGATAATACGTTGATGGTTGGTATTATTAAAATTAAACTCTTATGGCTCTTAATAAAGAATCAAAGACACATTGACACTGCAATTAACTTCTGTGATTGAGAAATTGAGATATATAAAACTGACTCTTTCACCCAATGTCTTTCTAAATTAGGTGATTGATTAGCTCCGAAGCATAATTGGTAAGGTTCTTTTTTAATTAGGCATAATTGCACCCCTTCTTTCTTGTTCTATATATTCTTGATTTTGAAATATTAATATATAATTAGATAAATGAAAAAATTTTATATTTTTCTTCATCTGCATGAGACAGTGTCTCTTGTGATGTTACACACATCCAAGACTTTGATTGAGCTATCCAAGATCACTTGGAAGCATTTCTCACTTTGATTATAAGAAATGGCCTTCAGCATTGAGCTATCCGACTCAGATGTGCAAGTTGCTTCAAAGTTCTTGAGGTTGTTCAACTACTCTTGCACTCATGAGGAGCATGGATGAAATCCATTTAGCAAATGTTTGACCAAATATGTAATTTACTTGCTATTGTTCTTTTTTCTTTCTTTTGGAGGAAGCTCAATGGTTTTTGTTTTCTTTAGTCATAGTCCTTTGGCACCTCTCCTTATTATATAGGGTCAATTCAATTATTCATAATTTGATTTTATAAAACCAACTTTAAGAGATAAATACAGCTCACCAATCTTAATCATGTATAGAAAACTTCTTTGATTATAATCGAATTTTTTTATGATATGATTTAGAACGTGTTTGATTATAATTTAATTATAGCATAAGTTTAAATTTTGATATGAATTCTTTAGTTTGATTATTATCTTTAGCGCATTTGTTTATATCGGAATTTTGTAATATAATTTGGAATTTTGAATTTCATTATTAATTTTAGTGTGTTCTATTATAATCAAATTTTACAAGATGATTTGAAATGTATTTAATTACAATCTAATTATAGTATGAGTCTGAATTTTAATTTGGATTCTTGAGTTTGATTATTATTTTGGATACGTTTGATTATACTGAAGGTCGTAATATAATTTAAAAAGTGTTTGATTATAATTTTATTATAGCACGTATTTAAATTTTGATTGGATTCTTGAATTTGATTTTTACTTTGAGTACGTTTGATTATAACTAAATTTTGTAATATAATTTGAAATGAGTTTGATCATAAGATTAAAATTAAAACAAAGTTATATGTGATAGTTTTAGTGGCTAAGAGAAGGGGGAGGGTTGAATCTTAGCCCATTTTTGCTTGCTGACACTTGTTAGACTTAGAGGAAGTTTTTCTGTTTTTTTTTTTGCTCGTCCCTAGCCACGAGACATTTTCATTTTGTCTCGTCACTTGACACGAGACATTTTTGATTTTTCATCTGAACAGTAAAAACAGAATTGAAGTAGGAAGAGAGAGAAGATAACACACAGATATATCCTGGTTCAGCTGCTAAGTGCAGTGCAGCCTACATCCAGTCTCCATCACAACAATGATGGAATTTCACTATAATCATCCAGATTACAACTTGTAAAGTGCTAACCCAACTTACAAGGAGATTCCCACAGAATCATGAAACACAACACAGATGTACAAAGGAACTCTAAGACATCTATGGCTTTTTCTTTTAATTTTGCACTCTCTGCCTTTTTCCGCTCTATGGCTTTTTCATACAAACTTCACTGTTTGCCTTTTTCCATGAGACTCAAGACATGACAAAATTAAACAGAAAAATACTAAACAGAAAACATTGAAGGAGAAGAAGAACTGCTAGCTTAGGTAGCTCTGAGAACTCTGTGCCTTGCACTCTCAAATTTTCTCCTTGAATCAAACCATGACTGTTCACCTCTTTTATAGAGAAGTGAAGCCTTCACAGTTGAAACACAAACCCAAGCTCAGCTTCTTTTCCTTCACAACAAAACCGGTTCGGCCACACAGAGAGAAGAGGTAACTCATGCAAAAACCAACATGCAAATACCTCTAGTCCTTCCTTGGTCATCACTCTTCATCAATCCGAGCGCTCCATCCTTGGCTTCCTCTCCAAGATGGATTTCTGGCCCTTGATGCTTCATGATGATGATGACTTCATCTGCTTCAATCTCTGCCTCAACCATCACTTCGCCACTCTAGCTACTTCCTGTGGTGGTTGAGCAGAATCAAAGACAAGCCATGCCTCCAAAGATCTTCCTTGCTGGCCGAATCTTCATCCTTCTTTTTGAGTGTGAAGGATCCGAGATTACCTCACCAAATCTTACCAGATTAGGTGATAATCTCAGCCACAGCATACTTTTCTTTTTCTTTTTCGCGCCATCAATTCGATGGTCTTTAGGCTTGCTTTCCTTTCCTTTCGGTAGCTCCAAGTAGCTTCCATGGCTTCCTGGTTAATGACCGAAGAAAGAAGAAGAAAGAGATGAGAGAGAATGTGAAATTAGAGTAAAAGCAATTAAATGAAATGTAACAAATTGAAGGGTTACTTTTACTTCCCTAGTGGGTTAGCGTGTAGCATTAATCATAATGATTCCCATCAAATCAAAGTCAAGTTCTCTCTCATTGTTCCAAGGTCTGCAATAACTCCATTTAATAAAATTTGAATTCCATCAAGGAATAAAAGTGATATCCGTTGGAGTATGCAACCATGATCAAGGGAATGGGTTTTTGATTAAATAAATAAAGCAATATTGTGTCCCATCTCCCCCTTTTTTTGTTTCGGACCAAACAAGTTGGTTGTACACCAACAATAGGTTTGGGCTTGCATATTTAAGTCTGGCCCAAACCAATTCAGCCTCAATGATTAAAACCATTTGTATGAATGCTGAATAATTTTTAATCAAATTGGGCTTGCTGTAGATTTCCTTTATTTTCGGCCCAACAAAAATCTGCACAACAAAATTATTAATTAAGCAAGTATGAATTAAGATCAAATTAATAATTTTGTAATTAATTGTTTTTAATAATGTTTGTTCATCATCAAATTAAATTAGAGTTTTCCAAACTCATCAATCTCCCCCTTGATGACAAACATTATTAAAATTGAAATGGAAAGAAATTAAAGATTAGAGTACGAGTACTCCCTTGAGGATTGAATTCCTCCCCCTTTCAAATTATCACATGGCTCCCCCTTGATGTATGCTATTTTAGTAAGGGATGCACTAAACCTGTGATATTTAAATCAAGCTACAAGTACCAATGTTATTCAACATATTAATTTTGAAATGTTGAATGCTTGATTTATGAGCAGTTTTAAATTGATCATCAAAACTCATTTGATATCATAAACTGATTTTCTGCTCAATAATTACATACATAAAAAATATCCAAACATTTTTCTGTTTAATATATCAGAGCAAAACAACATGATGGAAAATATTTGTAAAGCAAAATAAGGCAGTTTTTGATACTTTATACAATTTAAAGGAACTGCCAAAAATAAATTTTCAATCCAACAAGTTTATCAATGATGAATCAACAGCCAGGCATCAACATAAATTAAACATCATTATAAACCAAATGCCAAATAAACTAATCATGATGAACAAAAATCCAAATGCAGTTCAATCAACAGTGATCATAGTAAAACAAATGCCATAACAACATGCATTTTTTGAACAAGGGTGATCATGAATTTTCAATTTGAAAATTTTATCCCTGTTCTTATCCCCTGTTCTAGCCCCTGTTTTTATTTGTTCCAATTTCAATTTTGGAAACTAAATTTCCTCCCCCTTTTGTCATCCAAGGGGCACCTGCACAAAACATGATTAACAGAGCAAAATATTCATAACAGAGTAACAAGAGTGTATCAAAGTATCACAGAGCAGTGAGTATCAAGTCATGCTTATACAAAAATAGATTGAGCCTAATGAAGCCAATATCAAATAAAAGTAAACAGCAGCCATCAATCATCAGAAAGATTGAATTCTGAACCGGAATCAGCTTCAAAATCCCCTGTTCCCATTTCATCATCAAAGCTCTTTATCATGAAGCCAACTCTATCATGACATTTCTTCCAAGCCCTTTCCTGTTCATATTCCAATTTTCTGGCAGTCTTGTGGGATTTGAACATCAACTTGGACATGTTGCGCATCTCATTGAGAACCTCCCGGATTGATTCAGTAACATTTGAGGGTTCAGGATGGCTCTCCAGATCACTGAGAGATGGTTCAGAGGGAACAGATTTCTTGCCTTTCTTGCCCGAAATTCCTCCTCCTTTAATCATTGAAATCTTGTTCTCAATAGTTTCATTAGTCAAATCAACCTTAAAATACTCAAATATACATGTGAGAAACATGCCATATGGAAGGTTAGCCTTTTTTGTACTTTTTACTGCTTCCCACATATGGCGTATCATAACATAAGCAAATGAAATTTGGGAAGAAGTAAGAAGAGCAAATAAAATGATAGAATTAGAAACTGTTACTCTGTGGTGAGAACCGCCTTGTGGAGTGAGAATGTGAGTGATGATACGGTGCAACAGAGAGTTCTCAGGGCCGAGTGCTCGATGAGTTGGGATCAGTCCATCCAAACTAGAGAGATTTGCACAGATGTGTTGCAAGACTGTTTGTTGTGCATTGCCAACTTGATCATCCCACTTATCAACCATGTAAACTTTTGGCCCTTTTTCTTCATATCCAAGAGCAGCGCCTATGGTTTGAGGATTGAGGGTCATGTAAACACGTTTGACGTAAGAGTGAATTGACCCATCAATCAAACGCATGTTTGCATAGAATTCCCAGACCAGCCCCGGGTAAACAAGTTTCTGAATGTGAAGCAGTGGAGTCCACTTCAGAGCATCAAACATGGAAGAAAAGTTGATTCCTTTGGTTGCCAGTTTCTCAAGATTTACCAGATATGAAAGACAGAGAGGGCGTTTTAGCAAAACCTCTTTATGAAATTCATAGAAAGCACATGAGTAGAACCGAGAGGGATCAAAATGGGAGTGAGTTTTGTGAAATTTGTTCTTGAAGTCGAGAGACTCCAAATTTGCAGGCTCTCTTGTATCATGCAGAACAAAGCTTTTCGGCCTTTTCTGAAAGCTTTTTGTGGTTGGAGTAGGTTTTTTCAGCGGTGATGGTGGTGGAGAAGTATGTGATTCCTCTTCTTCTTCTTGAACGCTAGGCTCCTTGTTCTTTCCTCTCCCTGAAGATTTGTGAGCGATGACTTTGCGACGCATGGTTTCGGTCCTTTTGGAAGGAGGTGATGGAGTAGAAGAGGAGGTAGAATGAAGATGGATATGTATATGAGTTTGAGGTGATGAGAACGGTGGACTTTTTGGAATGGTGGTTTGGCCACTTCTCTTTTGTGCCGTTTTCTTTTTCATGTTAGGAGGAATGGAGAAGTTGAATATGAAAGGGTGGGAGTGCCGAAAGAGAGTGAGGGGAGAGGAGGTTAGTGGTGCAATTAATGAGGATTGGAGAGAGATGATGGGGAAGTTAATAACCATAATGGTGCGGTTATTAACCAAGGGGTTTTTGAAAAAGTGGTTTCCTAGTTTCAAGGGATTAGATGAATAGATGGATTTGATTTGACAATAACCACTTCCAATGAGATTTGAAATGACAATCAAAAGATTTGATCATCATAAAATGAGGAACCAGTAAAAATTCAACGAGGGGTCAAACTTGATTATGTGGGGCCCATTAGAAGCAAAGTCTGCGCAGCCTCCCCCTTAATCATAGCTCCTCCAGCATGCCTTGTTTTTATCTCATCCATTCCTACGAGATAAAACTGGACAGAATCAGAAATTCACAAATTTTTAACATGATTTAAATCAATCATTCCCAAACTTTTCCTTAACAAACAGAATCTATCTTCACAGAGGGGTTTTGTAAAAATATCAGCAAGTTGTTCTTCAGATTTTACAAATTGAATATCAATAGTACCCTTTTGCACATGTTCTCTAATAAAATGATATTTGATTTCAATGTGCTTTGTTCTTGAGTGCAGAACAGGATTTTTGGAAATATTTATTGCACTCATGTTGTCACAAAATAAGGGTATGCTATTGATTTTTAATTTGTAATCTTCCAATTGAGTTTTTAGCCAAATTAATTGTGAACAACAAGCAGATGCGGATATATATTCAGCTTCAGCTGTGGATAGAGCCACTGTGGCTTGTTTCTTGCTTGACCACATGTTGAGTGAGCTTCCAAGAAAGCAACACATGCCCGAGGTGCTCCTTCTATCCATTCGATCTCCCGTATAATCTGCATCACAAAATCCTACTGCACAAAAATCATCAGATTTTGGATACCACAAGCCATAATCACATGTTCCCTTAATGTACCTAATGATGCGTTTAACAGCCGTTAAATGGGATTCTTTTGGGTGAGATTGAAATCTTGAACATACACCCACACTTTGAACAATATCTGGTCTAGAGGATGTAAGATACATTAGTGAACCAATCATTCCTCTATACCGTGTCTCATCCACATCTAGGCCATCATCATTCTTTTCAAGTTTAGTATTAGGATGCATTGGTGTTCCCATTAGTTTGGAATTCTCTAAGCCAAATTTCTTTATCAATTCTTTTGCATACTTGCCTTGGTGAATAAAAGTACCACTAGGAGTTTGTTTAATTTGGAGGCCAAGAAAGAAAGTTAGCTCTCCCATTAAACTCATTTCAAACTCACTAGTCATGAGTTTTCCAAACTCTTCACACAAGGTCCCATTGGCTGATCCAAACACAATATCATCCACATAAACTTGAACAAGAAGGATGTCATCATTAGAAACTTTAATGAACAAAGTAGTGTCGGTGGTTCCCCTTTGAAAATGATTTTCTAACAAGAAGGCACTAAGCCTTTCATACCAAGCTCTTGGAGCTTGTCTAAGGCCATAAAGAGCCTTTGAAAGTTTAAACACATGATTAGGAAAATCTTTATGTTCAAAACCGGGGGGTTGAGCCACATACACTTCTCTATTAATAAAGCCATTAAGGAAAGCACATTTAACATCCATTTGAAACATTTTGAAACCTTTATAGGCAGCATAGGCAAGAAGCAACCTAATTGCTTCCATTCTAGCTACCGGAGCAAAAGACTCATCAAAATCTATTCCCTCTTCTTGATCGTAACCTTGGGCCACTAATCTAGCCTTGTTACGAACAACTTGTCCTTCCTCACCAAGTTTATTTTTGAATACCCACTTAGTACCCGTTACCTTCTTACCATCGGGATGAGGTACTAAAGTCCAAACCTTATTCTTGTCAAATTGAGAAAGCTCCTCTTGCATGGCCTTGACCCATGATGGGTCTTCAAGAGCTTGTTTGACATTGTTGGGCTCCATTTGTGACAAGAGAGAAAAGTTGCTAGGTTCGGTTTGCCTTTTGGTGGAGGATCTTGTGGTTACACCTTGAGAGGGATCACCAATGATGAAATCATGAGGATAACCCCTCATGGACTTCCATTCTCTAGGCTTTCGGACAGGTGTTGAGCTTTGATGAACTTCTGGTGGTCTCACTGTTTCAGTTTCTTGTGTCTGCTTAGGAGACAAAATGGAAGTTTCTCCTTCAATCTGACGAGATAAAACAGGGCTGACAGATTCTTCATTTTCCACAGTTTTGGAATTTTCTTTACTTGTTTCATCCTCTTCACAATCTGAATCATTATCCTTTACAATACTGGGAATTAAGTTAGAATCACAAAAGGTAACATGTATGGATTCCTCTATGGTTCTATGCTCTTTGAGATAAACTCTATAGGCCTTGCTTGTGGTGGAATATCCAACAAACATTCCTTCATAGGATTTTGGATCAAATTTTCCAAGGTTTTCCTTATTGTTAAGTACAAAGCATTTATATCCAAAAACATGAAAGTACTTAAGATTTGGAGGGGTTCCTTTCCATAGCTCATAAGGAGTTTTCTTTAACCCTTTTCTAATGATTGTTCTATTCAAAATATAACATACTGTGTTCACAGCTTCAGCCTATAAAAATTTGGGAATTTCATTCTCACATAGCATGGCCCTAGTCATTTCTTGAAGGCTTCGATTCCTTCTTTCAACCACCCCATTTTGTTGGGGGGTTCTAGGGCATGAAAAATTATGAGAAATCCCTAAGTCATCACAGAATTTTTCAAAGTCTTGATTTTCAAATTCTCTTCCGTGATCACTTCTCAAATGGGCAATTTTCAAATCCTTTTCATTTTGAATTTTCTTACAAAGAGTGGAGAAGGCATAAAATGCATCATTCTTATGAGCAAGGAAAAGTACCCAACCAAATCTAGAGTAATCATCTACCACCACAAGACCATAGTGTTTACCTCCTAAACTTTGAGTTCTAGTAGGACCAAAAAGATCAATATGTAATATTTCCAATGGCCTTTTGGTTGAGATTCCATCTTTTGATTTAAAAGAGGATTTTACTTGTTTGCCCAATTGGCAAGCATCACAAGTAAGATCCTTATCAAACTTGATGTTTGGAATTCTTCTAACCAAATTCTTTTTGACTAGCTTAGAAATTTGGTACATGCTAGCATGACCCAACTTTCTATGCCAAAGCCATTTTTCAGATTCAAGAGAGGTAAAGCATGTTACATTTTGTTCCTTTAAATCCTCAAGAGTTAATCCATACACATTATTGCATCTTTTAGCTTCAAAAAGAATATCCCCAGTTTTCTCACAAACAACTAGGCAAACAAGCTTCTTAAAAATAACTTCAAAACCCAAATCATACGATTGACTAACACTAAGCAAGTTATGTTTGAAGCCATGTACAAGAAGGACATCATTTATACAAGATGAGAGATTTTTACCCACTTTCCCAACAGCCACTATTTTTCCTTTTGCATCATCACCGAAAGTGACAAATCCTCCATCATATTCATCAAGCTTTATGAAGAAGGTTGTCTTCCCGGTCATATGCCTAGAGCATCCGCTATCCATGTACCACATATTTTCTTTCTTCTTGGATGCTAGGCATACCTACACAATAAGCTCAAGTGACCTTAGGTATCCGAATTTTCTTGGATCCTTTCACGTTAAACCATCTCTTATGTCCCAAATCATTGTAATAAAAAACAACTTTACAAACTTTATCACCAATCATTCTTTCACCAAAGAAACATTGAATAGGAAAGTGTTCACTTCGATTGCATAGCCTACAAAATCTTGGAGTTGCTGTTTTGTTAAAGTAAGTTGGGTCTTGATACTTTGTATCATTTGAAGATGAAGCAATGTTTTCAAAATGTGATTTTTCAGATTTATAAAAACCCAACCCAGCTTTATCATAAAGAGGTTTTTGACTAGCCAAGATTTGATTCAAATTTTCAGAACTTTGGGTGAACTTGGCTAAGTCTTCCTTAAGTCTTTTAACCTCTTTAAGCAACTCTTCATTTTGCTTAAAACAATTTACATATGCAAGGACAGAATGGTCACTTTCACAGCTTCTAACTTGGGCTTTTAACTGCTTATTCTCTTCCACAAGATCACAAGCAGTTTCGACCTCTCTTAGTTTTTCTTTGAGAAAATCATTTTCAGCTTTGAGAATGATATTTTGTTGTTCAAGATCTTGATTCTCAGTTAGAAAACATCTTATTTTTTCAGATAGGTGATCTATTATAAGATGAAGGTTTTCAGTGTCAGGGTTTTGAAAGAATACCTGATCTACCTCATTTGCCATGAGACAAGGCTGTGACTTAGTCTCAGATTCTTCATCATCACCATCTGAGTCATTTTTCAAATCTTCCCATGAAGCCATCAGTCCCTTCTTCTTTCCCTTTTTCGGCTTTTCTTCCTTCTTTAACTTGGGACAATCAGATTTAAAATGCCCCATTTCCTTGCAATTGTAACAGATTACCTTGCTAAGATCTTTCTTCATCCTTCTTGAGCTGCTGCCTTTGCCTTTGAGTTTCATCATTTTCCTGAATTTTTTTTTTGCAAACAACACAAACTCATTTTCAGAAGAGTTATCACTTGATTCATCATCCAGAGGGTTAGTCACAGAAGAAAAGGCAATTCCTTTCCTTTTTGAATCTTTTTTCAAATAGGAGTTTTCAAAAGCAAGTAGATTTCCTCTCAAATCATCAAGTGTCATGGAATCTAAGCTACTACTCTCAGAAATAATTAAGGCTTTTGTTTCCCACTCTTTTGTAAGACACCTCAACACTCTTCTCACTAGCACAGATTCAGAGTGTGAAATTCCCAGAACTTCTAAGCCAACAATGATAGTGTTGAACCGTTTGAACAGTTCATCAATGGACTCTCCTTCCTTCATTGTAAACATTTCATATTCTCTGTTCAACATGTCTGTTCGAGTCTTCTTTAAAATGGTGGTTCCTTCATGAGTGATTTATAGCTTGTCCCAGATTTTCTTTGCTATTGTGCATCGTGATACCCGTCGGTACTCCTCAAAGCTGACAGCACAGTTGAGTAGGTTTACTGCCTTGGCATTTAACTCTACCTTCTTCCTATCTTCCTCGGTCCATCTTGCTTCTGATTTGAGGGTGACCACTCCTTCAGCATTTGTGGTAGTTGGAAATTGAGGTCCTTCTAGGATAATCTTCCAAAGTCTGTAATCTACAGCTTGTACAAATATCTTCATCCTCTCCTTCCAATAGGTATAATTTTTCCCACTGAAAAGAGGAGGTCTGTTGCTTGATTGTCCTTCGGTCAGATTATAGGACACCACATTTGTGCCACTGTTTTCCGCCATGAGGATCTTTACTCTAAGCTGCAAATCTTGATCTCTTTGAGACCAAGTTCTGATACCAATTGATGGTTTTAGTGGCTAAGAGAAGGGGGGTTGAATCTTAGCCCCCTTTTTGCTTGCTGACACTTGTTGGACTTAGAGGAAGCTTTTCTGTTTTTTTTTTTTTTTTTGCTCGTCCCTAGCCACGAGACATTTTCATTTTGTCTTGTCACTTGACACGAGACATTTTTTATTTTTCATCTGAACAGTAAAAACAGAATTGAAGTAGGAAGAGAGAGAAGATAACACACAGATATATCCTGGTTCAGCTGCTAAGTGCAGTGCAGCCTACATCCAGTCTCCATCAGAACAATGATGGAATTTCACTATAATCATCCAGATTACAACTTGTAAAGTGCTAACCCAACTTACAAGGGGATTCCCACAGAATCATGAAACACAACACAGATGTACAAAGGAACTCTAAGACATCTATGGTTTTTTCTTTTAATTTTGCACTCTCTGCCTTTTTCCGCTCTATGGCTTTTTCATACAAACCTCACTGTTTGCCTTTTTCCATGAGACTCAAGACATGACAAAATTAAACAGAAAAATACTAAACAGAAAACATTGAAGGAGAAGAAGAACTGCTAGCTTAGGTAGCTCTGAGAACTCTGTGCCTTGCACTTTTAAATTTTCTCCTTGAATCAAACCATGACTGTTCACCTCTTTTATAGAGAAGTGAAGCCTTCACAGTTGAAACACAAACCCGAGCTCAGCTTCTTTTCCTTCACAACAAAACCGGTTCGCCCACACAGAGAGAAGAGGTAACTCATGCAAAAACCAACATGCAAATACCTCTAGTCCTTCCTTGGTCATCACTCTTCATCAATCCGAGCGCTCCATCCTTGGCTTTCTCTCCAAGATGAATTTCTGGCCCTTGATGCTTCATGATGATGATGACTTCATCTGCTTCAATCTCTGTCTCAACCATCACTTCGCCACTCTAGCTACTTCCTGTGGTGGTTGAGCAGAATCAAAGACAAGCCATGCCTCCAAAGATCTTCCTTGCTGGCCGAATCTTCATCCTTCTTTTTGAGTATGAAGGATCCGAGATTACCTCACCAAATCTTACCAGATTAGGTGATAATCTCAGCCACAGCATACTTTTCTTTTTCTTTTTCGTGCCATCAATTCGATGGTCTTTAGGCTTGCTTTCCTTTCCTTTCAGTAGCTCCAAGTAGCTTCCATGGCTTCCTGGTTAATGACCGAAGAAAGAAGAAGAAAGAGATGAGAGAGAATGTGAAATTAGAGTAAAAGCAATTAAATGAAATGTAACAAATTGAAGGGTTGCTTTTACTTCCCTAGTGGGTTAGCGTGTAGCATTAATCATAATGATTCCCATCAAATCAAAGTCAAGTTCTCTCTCATTGTTCCAAGGTCTGCAATAACTCCATTTAATAAAATTTGAATTCCATCAAGGAATAAAAGTGATATCCGTTGGAGTATGCAACCATGATCAAGGGAATGGGTTTTTGATTAAATAAATAAAGCAATATTGTGTCCCATCTCCCCCCTTTTTTTGTTTTGGACCAAACAAGTTGGTTGTACACCAACAATAGGTTTGGGCTTGCATATTTAAGTTTGGCCCAAACCAATTCAACCTCAATGATTAAAACCATTTGTATGAATGTTGAATAATTTTTAATCAAACTGGGCTTGCTGTAGATTTCCTTTATTTTCGGCCCAACAAAAATCTGCACAACAAAATTATTAATTAAGCAAGTATGAATTAAGATCAAATTAATAATTTTGTAATTAATTGTTTTTAATAATGTTTGTTCATCATCAAATTAAATTAGAGTTTTCCAAACTCATCAATATGATTTAGATTTTTTTTTCTTTTTACTTTTGTACACGATCACTTATCCCACTTAGCAACTTCACTTTAAAAATCTAATGTAGTGAAGGTTTACTATTATCATAATTATGAGTAATACTTCAAATAGGTCCTTAAGGATTTATCCGTCTGATAGATTTGTCCTCTACAAAAATTAACTAAGTCTTTGGTCCCCAAAATAATTAGATATATGCTATATACGTCCCTGGTACAGGTTTAGCCGGTAAACTGAACACTCTCTCCTATGTAGAGGTGATCACTGTGACGTGTCAGGTCAAAGGCTATGTGTCGCTTCCAAGACACGTTGGTCCTTGCACAAGTGGCCAAAATGACGTCGTTTAAGTGCTTCTTCAAACGACGTCGTTTTGAGTGGGACAGATTAGTCCTCAAACTTTCTCATGGAAGTGTTATAAAATGGCAGCGTTGTGAGAAGCGCAATATGTCGCCGTTTCAAAAGGGGATCAACATAAAATTAGGTCTTTGTCTTTAACCCTTATTTCTTTGTCTTCAATCAATGTATCTTAGTATGTGAGAAAGAGTTTTTGGCTTTGAAGAAGGTGATGGCGAGTTGAGGCAGCACGTCAGTTGCAAGTTGGAGACATGGTTGGAGAACTATCGATGATGTCTTCAGTGTTGACAGCGGTTCGACTGGCTTTCTAAGAGGGCAACTTAGAAGAGTAGAACATCTTAAGTGCAAGTGCAGAACATATGCCGTAATATCCAGGTTTCGCACAGCAGAGAACCCGAATAGGTTATTCTTTGGCTGTCCTCACTTTAAGGTACTTTAGAGTGGTGGATTTTTGTGGTGCTATAGTTTTGATCATCGGGGACTAAGACTAATGTTATGATTTTTGTTTTGTTATTCTGATTGTAGGAAAAGCAAGATTATTGTGATTTTTTGTATGGTTTGATGAAATTTTTGGATATCTGGTAGATGATGTAGTTGAAAGCAGTAGATTGGCCTTTCTGGAGACATGTGTGGGTGAAGAATTTAGTGCAAATTTGAATTATAGCTTGGAGGAGAGAGTGAAACAATTGGAGGAGATGTTAATAAATAAGATTGAACATAGTTCAAAACTCAAGAAAAATAGTGTTTTAGGTTGTTTAGTAGTGTAATAATAAGTGCACTTGTAGTTGTGATTTTGTTTTGTATCTATGTGGTGGTTATTTAAGCAATTAGCATTGTATGTTTGTTGAGAAAATATTGTATTGGAATTGCTCATTTTAGCTAAATGGACATTAGAGATTTCCAAAATCAGAGTATGCATGTAAGTAATTTGGCTAAGTAGATATTACAAAATATAGTATATAATTCAAACCAGAATATGCAAATATCATGTATCAAAATGTTAACATAAAGTAGCATCAACATAAAATATGCACATAAGTAGTATCAAAATGTTAACAAGGTCTATTTTCTTCTACACACACTGATGTAAAGTGGTAACATGAAAAGTATTAAAAGTGGAGGTCTATTTTCTTTAAAATAACAAACAATGTCTTGTCCCTTTCACAATAAATTTCAAGAAAGCATCATTTCTTCTTAGAGAGGTTTAGTCCGGGAGTTGAAATGAATTTGAACATTTTGAAAGTTGTGCCACTACTTGCAGTTGCCATTGTTTCAGCATTCACACTCTCCTGACTCTTGGATCTAATTATTGTCTGCTTTGGACGTCTAAAATGTTGCTGACGCTGAGGTTGAGGCTGTCTTCCCTAATAGAATTGTAAACAATTATGAGTATTCTAACATAAGATATATATGAACTCATTGTCAATTAGACTACCTTACCAATACTGAGAGTCCAAGGTAGAAAGATATTAGTATCTAGTGTTTAGGAATAAATAGTGAAACACATTATCAAGCATATTTACAGTTGCAGCATTTACATTCATTCCAACATCTGGTACAACAGCATTTGTTGGTGTCTCAAGCTGAGTAATCTCATACATGAACAAATTTATTAGGACAATTAAACCTTTTATGATGCATGTTATAAGACAAATAGGTCCTTTAGAATTTATACTATAAGTTAAATAGGTCCCTAATAAATTATATTATATGTTATGGTGGTTCCTATAACAGAGCAACTAATTACTGTAAAAAACCTGAGTCTTAAACATGTTATTACAGATTTCAAGCTGCACAATATATCACATTTAGTATAAGAAGGTAAGTGTTAATAATGAATATCTGAGTTATAAGTGTCGATTGAGAAACCTGAATCTCTTCTTGTGTTGCAAATGATTTTTCCTTGACTTTTCCTTTAGAATTAGTCCCAGCCTTAGAAGCTCCCTTGTAGGTCTTAGCATTGTGATCAGGATCTCCACATTTTTTACATGTGACTCTAAAGGTCTTTTTTGCCTTAGTATCCTTTGATCCATCTTCCACTGGATTTGGTCTCCTTCTGTTTACTGGACGCCCTATTGGCCTCTTAATCTTGGGAAGGATTGAGCTTATTTCTCCATACTTCTCCCAATATTCTTCACTATTGACATGGCTAATGGAATGACCATATGTTACTCTAAAAACATCCATCTTCAGCCACTTGTGCGCATATGTGTCTGTTCTGTCTCCCTTTTTAGCAATAGCAGCCATGGCATGTACACATGAAATACCTATAAGTGATTATTAACTACAATTAGATATACAGTTTGTCACAATAACAACTAAAATGTATAAATTTAAGTGTTATACCTGTAAGTTGCCACATGTTACATTTACATGTGCTATTACCCAAGTGCACTCCCAACTTCTTTGTGTGCATTTGCACCTCAAATACATGTCTAGCATCATCGCCAACCCATTGAGCAGTCCAGTTCTTCGTGTCCTTCATAATGGCTTCCATCTGTTTTTTTTTGTACATGAGCAACTACACCAGTGTACGTGCTTAAGGCCTTTTTGTGTTGTGCCATCCTCCGCATAATGTAACATCTGAGCTCCTCTAGCATTGTTAGGATAGGTTTTCCCCTATAATGCACTGTTTTGACATTTCACACCTCTGTTATGTTATTAGTGATGTTGTCCAGCTTACGCCAGTGGATGAATTTTGACTTAGTCCAACATCCTGGATCCAATTTTTCAAGGTAAATCCATGCGTCCTCGTTCATCCTCTTTAGCCTTTGCATGTTCTCATTAAACTCTGCAAATGTTGAACTTTTGGCACAAGTCCAGACTACGTTCTTAAGTTGTGTGTCCTTGTATTTATTTGTGAAATTCTTCCAAATGTGCCTCATGCAGATTCTGTGATGTGCATTAGGCATAACCTCAGGAAGTGTTACTTTTTGAAATAACATAACAAAGAATACATGTGTATCTCATTTAGGTAGTCTCACAACTTGCTATATTGCGCCTTCTCGTTACCAACATACTTCTTCCTAGTCATCCAGAATCCTCTTTACAACATTTTGTCATTGAGTATGACATTGTAATCAACCTTCATGTGATCCCATGCCTCTGCATGTGTCAAACATGGCTGACTCAACAGTCTCTTTTCTAGCTTCTCTACTACCCAATTTTGATATACCATATTGCTGCCAAACTCTCTTTCATAGGTGTGAGTAGGGTTGTAAGTCTTTATTTGATACCCACCTAACCGTGTGTTCTTTGCACAGTATATAAGCCAGGGACAATCATGCTTCTCCGTTTCACCATTTTTCTCAACTTGATTTGCAATGATTTCATTATCTGCCGCATTAGCTTGTCCTTTTACCTCACTGGCAGTAGCTCCATCATTGACATTAGCTCCACAATCTTTATCCACTACCTCATCATTGTCTTTCTCACCTTCAGCTTCAACCTCATTTGTTGCCACCACCATATCCGTAGGACAGCGGTGACTAATTTAGTTAGAAATCCTCTAAGTTAAAATACCCTAATTATGGTTTATATTTCGTTAAGCTTGAATATTTGTATTAATGTGAAGTTCTAGGATTTTCTTTGGCATTCCAAAATCTTGTATCTTTCATATTAGACATTGTTACCATACTGAAAATCTCCAGTTCTCATACCATATATTGTTGTTGTTTTTCAAACGCAGGTCGCAACCCACCTCAATGAGTTTATGGATGGTGACAGAGTGGAGGATGGCTTGCTTTTGGCTTTTTGTTTATTTTGATATAGATTATACTCTCACTTTTGTATTGTATTTTGTGCCTTAGAGGATTAATATTGAGAGATAGGATGTCAGCCTATTTTTACTTTAAAACTCTAATGTATCTGTTTATTACTAGTCGGCCTAAACTCTGCGGGCTGCGACTAGTATTCTTTTGGTTATTGTATACATATATACTTATATCTAATATATACCTTGTTATCTTGTATATCTTACCTTAGTGCCTTAGTTATCATGTGTGAATGTTTTGCATTTTGTAATTCCGCTTTATGTGACTTTGAGCTTATTTCTTTTATCGGACTTCTAGTTATATATATATTCTTGAAAATATATTTTATAATAAGAGCTTTAGAATTGTTGTGACACTTTATTATCTTTCACTTTACGACATTAGATAAGACTTAGAGTAATAGGGTGTTACACAAGTATCCGTTGCAAACATAATCAAATCAGCGCTTTATTATATATACTAGCTATTGCTGTCCATATTTCTCATAATTGTCATGATTATTTCCTTTTCAATTTGGCACCAGCAATCCTTTGGCTGTTGATGGTTGATTCTTTCTAAATATAATCAAATCAGCTCTTCATTAATTGCTAATCCTAAAACTTCATAACACAAATAATCATATCATAAATTAGAATCAATTCTTAAGCAATCAACCAAATAAATAATGAAATTTTTTTCTAAATTCAACAATTTCTCCCTTGATAACAATATTTAAAATAAAGAGCATTTAAGAAAATAAGAGTAGGATAACTTTTTTTATTTGCAAAAAAATCTCTCCTCAGAAATTAAAACTCCCCTGAATATGTGCTATGATGTCTCTTGTCTGAAAATTAAAGTGCAGCTAAAACAAAGCAAACAGCAAGTAGTAACAACTACATTGCAATTTGATCAATAGTGAATAAATGTAGCCAGACAATAATCATGACAATAAAATCAAATAATCCAAAACAGTTTCAATACTTCCAAAATAAAATCACAAAATAACTAAGTATTTCTATACCAATTTCTCTTCCTTTTATCATCAAGAGAGGAACAGAGGAAGTTACACACCTACAAAGTATAAACATATGTTGTGATTGATTTTTGCATGTCTCAAATAAATTAACATAAAGATTATTTTTTTAAAGAATGAATATCTCTAAATCTTATTATTTTTACTATTATTGTCTTCATATTTACTGTTTGTTATTTATTGTTTTGCTTTTGTTCACGTTTATTTTTTTCATTCCTGTATTTTTTAAATTGTCTAATTAAAATAAACAATTAATCATTGTTACTTAATATTTTAATTTTCGTAAAAATAATAACTTATCCACCGTGATATTATTTGACACGTTACCGAATTGTGATTTTAAAAATTTTCGCATGATAAACACAACAAATCAATTTGAAACGAATTTCTAGAATTTCAAAAGACAGAGAGAAAAAAGAGTACTTGAGAGAATGTGAAATTAAAATTGAATTAATTTTGACTCCTTCTGTAACCAATGCCAAGTACATTATATTAATTGCCTAAGTTACCGCTGCTACATTTTTGTTCTCCACAGTCCACACCACACCTGATGCCAAATTAACATTGAGCAAATAATATTGGTACTATTATCTATATTATCATACTACGTGTTATTTAGACACCAAAAAATACTACGTGTTATTTATGAATTTATTATTGCATATCCGTGACCGAATTATAATATTACATATCTTATTAATAATCCATGTCATCAACTCAGGTGAGCAAATCATTAACGAAAAATTAGTTAAGAACTGACTCATGTCGGCCAATCCTATTTTTTGTGCAATTAGAATTTGAATGACGATTTTGCTGAGGACCACTTTGAGCTTGTTATTCGAAAGTTGGTGGCCGTACATACAGCTTTCACATTAAAAATTCTGGCGAAAACGAGTGAGAACTATATTCGAAGGCAGAATTTGATTCTTTCTAAATTAACCGCGTCTCAAGAAAGCATCCTTTGATTAAAGCTAGCTTGTTAATTTTATAACGCAACTTGCACTGTGTGGTGTGCCTCTTCTTGCTTTCCAAAAATTATATATATATAAAAAAAAGACTGTTGAGTTCAACTTCCTATTTCTTAATCTTCCCCGTGAATTCAGTTTGAATTTAGAGTTTTGGATATGTCTGTGGTTATAGACGCTCTTGTTGGAGGCGCAATCGAGGCACTGTTAGATACTGTCATAGAAATCAAGGAGAAAAATGATAAGTTTAAACCCTCGTTAGAAAAATTGGAGACAACATTGAAATCACTCACACCTTTTATCAAACAGATAGAAGGCATCGACGCGAAACTGGATCGGCCGAAATCGGAAACAGAGAGGTTGATCAAGAGGATGGAGAGTGGCAAGAACCTCGTTCTCAAGTGCTCTAAACTCCAATGGTGGGATTGCTGTGGTAAAGCGAATCGTCAAGAGGAACTTGAAGAGCTCTACGATTCGATTTGCGAGTTCTTTAAATTGGAGCTGCAAGCAATTAATACGAGGGATGTGAAGGAGGCGCTGGTTGGAGTTAGAGATATTCAGGGTGGGGTTAGGGAAATTCAGGTTGAGATTGGGAAATTGAGTAAAATGGTTCCAAGAAATGAGAGAGTTGAATTGAGAGGTGTGTGTTCACCTCCTAAACCCCCTGCGTTTATTGTTGGGTTTGATGTTCCGTTGAAGCAGTTGAAGCTCAAGTTGAAGGATGACCGGATTGGTGATCATCCGGTGGTGCTCACGGTGACCGGAGCAGGCGGTTCCGGGAAGAGTACATTGGCGAAAATGCTTTGCTGGGATGATGAAGTTAAGGGTATGAATGATTATTGATTACTATCCTACACTCTATATTGCTGATATTCTAAGTTGCATAAATAGTAATACAAGTATTGAATAATGAATATCATGTCATGGGTACTACTACAATATAGAAGTTAGAAATTTTATGGAAAAAACAAAAGTCACAAAAGGAGTTTAAGGTAACATTTAACAAACAGTATTTGAGATTTCAATTATGTCGCTTTGTGCCTTTGTCAATGAAATTCAGATGCTTTAGATTTAATAGGGACAATGAAATTCATTAATTAAAAAGTAAATAATACCTATATATAAGTAGAAAAACTTTATTTTAGTTTAGCAAATAAAAGTCTAATTGCTATTATTAAGGAAACAGAAAGACTTTTTATTAATATATAAAAAAATCTTAAAAAGTTTACACTTTCAATGAAAAAGCTCTTCTTTTTTTGTCTTTTATTATTTGCTTTAAAGAAAATTATTGTATTAGTGTATGAAAAAAATTATACAGTAAAAAAAATATCTTAAGCTAAAACAAGCCAACTTATCTAAATTATGATAAATCCATTTTTAATATATCAACACACATTATAGTGTCGGACTTATTTTTTGTCTAAGGCTGTACTATTCCACTCTTTTAGTTCCCTCACTTTCTTGTTGTAGATATTATGTGGTAGATGAAGAAGGGAAAGAGCAAAATATTTTACTCATCAAAGGCAAATGCATCGTTGTAGACTTATGTGTTTAGTTGAAATCACATGTCCGTCTTAAAAACCGAAAATCCTATTTGAGACGAAAAAAGTCCGATATGTTAGAAGAAATCCAGAGCTTATATGTAAATAACCAAAAACATTTAATGCTAACAATGTTACTATTTTGAACCTTTGCTGCTTCATTTCACTGCCATGCTGGAGCTGTGGAGCATACATTTTTGTGACATTTGAGCTATCAATGTTTTCTCCCCTTTTGTGAAAGTCTGAAATAGGTTTTCTATATAAAAATATCCATTATAAGATGTTGAGTTTTCAAATTACTAAACCTGTAACATTTGTCTAGATAAATTCAAGGATAACATCTTCTTTGTAACATTTGGAAGAAAGCCCAAGTTGAGCACCATTGTGCAGAAACTATTTCAGCACACTGGTTATGAGACACTCGAGTTTCAAAGCGATGAAGAAATGCTTAACCAAATAGAAAATCTTCTGAATCAGCTGGTTAGAAAAAATCCAATATTGTTAGTACTGGATGATGTTTGGCCTGGATCAGAATCTCTGGTTGATAAGTTTGAGTTCCATATACAAGATTACAAGATTCTAGTGACATCAAGAGTCGTAATCGGAAGATTCGGAAATCCAATTGTCTTGAAACCCCTTGGAGATGCAGATGCCATAAAGCTATTTCAGCACTCAGCATCTCTAAATCATAGCAGCTCCGATGTTCCTGATGATGTCGTGAAAGAGGTAATTTCTGTTGCTCCAGTATTATTTAGAATACAAACTTTCTATAGCTACTATGTTCCTGATGATGTTGTTAAGGGTTCTGTTCAATGCTTTCTAGAACCTATTTTAAATTTCTTACATTGTTATATTGAGACTTAGAGGAAAAATAATTGCTAATCAAATGTTTTTTCATACATGATACCTCATTTTCTTGTACATACACCACTTTTTCATTTCTTATTTCTTCTTGATCTATAAAACACTTGGTTGAAATTTCTTATTTCATTTAAACGGACTAACTTGCAGATAGTGAGAGGCTGCAGCGGCTCTCCTATGGCACTTAGAGTGAATGGCAGATCACTCAGTCAGCAGCAGCGAGTGGTTTGGCAAGAAAGGGCCAAAGAATTATCGAGAGGTGGTTCGGTTCTTCATTCTAGCAGCGACGTGCTTGACAGTCTCCAAAAATGCTTTGATCTCTTGGATCCTATGGGCATCGAGTGTTTCCAGGACCTAGGATTATTCCCCGAAGACCAACGGATCCCTGCTGCTGCACTTGTTGATATGTGGACTGAGCTCTATGGCGATGATGACACAAGTGCATTAGCGAATATTTATAAACTAGTCAACTGGAATTTGGCTGATATTGTTGTCACAAGGTATGATGGATACTCGTACACAGATATATTGGAAACAGAACAGTTGAATTTTCTGCATTACAAGACTAAAAAAGACAGATGTCTTACTCAACTTGCAATTTCATTCAATTTTGACAACAACTATGCTACGTGTACACCAAAAATCAGCCACCAAACCACTTGTATAGAATACATGTTGAAATACAAAATACATATTGAAACAAAGTTAAACAGTACATGTATTTGTATATAAATACATATTGGCTGATTTGGTAGTTGATTTTTAGTGTGCACATAATATTTTTGTTTTACTAATCATAAATTCCAAAGAAAATAAATATATCATTATTTTGTCAAGATTAACAAAGCACGCACCCTAGTCTTTGACAATTCTCCTCGTTCATGAGTTCGTCAACCATGAAGAATACCAGTCTACAGCTTAGGAAACAGAATTAGGAGTTAGCCCTTAACAGTTAAAACTAAACTTGTCAATCAACTTAAGTTTGAACTTAAGAAATTTCAAAAACTCATGTGTAAAATGTGAAATCCAACATTCAAAAGTAAAACTTATACAATTGATGCCTTTCCTTGTATGTGTTGTCCAGTTTGTTTATTCATCTAGAATTTCGTTTAAGCGTATTTATAAATTAAGAAATGAATCATCAATGGATATGTTTTAAATAATATATAGTAACAATGATTTGTTCATGCATGTGATCAGGAAAGTTGAGATTGAGACAGTAGACTATAGCTACCACTATGTCATGCAGCATGATCTTCTTCGTGAGCTTGCAATCCTTCAAACTAGCCAAAAACCAGAGGCAGAGAGGAATAAACTGATTCTCGACATTGGTGGGAATGACCTTCCAAAATGGTGGACTACAGAGAAAGAGTATCACATTAAAGCTCGTGTACTATCCATATCAACCGGTTTGTGCTTCTTTCTTCTTGATGCACAAACAATTCGCAAAATTATTGTGTTATTGATTACTGATTTTGAGTTTAACCTCTTTCGCAGACGAAGCATTCGCAACAGAATGGTGCAACTTGGAGCCATCTGAAGTTGAGGCCTTAGTGTTGAATATTCGAGCTGCAAAGTTCACCTTACCAATGTTCATGAAGAAAATGAGAAAATTAAAGGTTCTGATAGTATCAAATTATGATTTCTTTCAAATGGAATTAAATAATTCCGAACTTCTTGGTTATCTATCCGAGCTTAAAAGAATCAGATTCGAGAAGGTTTCGGTTCCTTTCCTTGGCAAGGCTGGAATTCAATTGAAGAATCTGCAGAAGATATCACTTTTCATGTGCAATGTGAATGAAGCATTTGAAAATTGCACTACAGAAGTTTCAGAAATGCTGCCAAGTTTATTAGAGATAAACATTGATTACTGCAATATGGTGGCACTGCCTAATGGGATCTCCAATATTGTGTCCTTAAAGAAGCTAAGCATAACAAAGTGTCATAAGCTTTCTCAACTTCCTGAAGGAATAAAAAACTTGGTAAATTTGGAATCATTAAGGGTTAGTTCATGTGCTAGTTTAGCAGAGTTGCCAGAATCAATCACCAGGCTTCGTAACTTGAAACTTCTCGACATCTCTGAATGCATAAGCATTAGTAATTTGCCAGAGAAAGTGGGCGAGTTATGCAGTTTGCGAAAGCTTAATGTGAGAGGTTGCTCCAATTTAAGTGAGTTGCCATCCTCAATAATGGACCTTGGTAACTTAAGGGATGTGATATGTGATGAAGAGACCAAGGAATTATGGGAAGACTTGAAAACCGCCCTTAATGGTCTTAAGATAGAGGTGGTCCAAGCTGACATCAACTTGCATTGGCTACACCATTAGAGTTATGTTATTTGAGATGTAATAATAACAATGTGGATGCTGCACATAATTCTACCAAGATTTGGATGAATCTGGTTAGGCATAAACCTTTAAGTTATAGAAATGTAACACAACAATTGGGTTCGGCAAGAAACTAAAGAGGGAAAATAATGAGAATCCTTTTTTATTGTAATGTTTTTTGGGTTGAGAAAGAGGGAAGAGAGAGAGAGAGAGAGAGGGTGAAGTAAAGTTGTCCCCTTCAAAATCTGGACAAGTTGATGATCTGGTTTATTTGCACTCATTTTTTGGAGTAATTGATTTTTGTATTATAAGTTTAAACGGAAATTAAGAAAATTATGTATTTGTATTTCTTGCCATGTTGGCAGCCATATTTATGGCAACAACAAAGAATTAAGAGTTGGTGTATTTTTTTTAATTTATTTTATATTTTAGAAGTCATAAATTTGTTTCTTCAATTCATAAGTTGTTTCGTTAAATTCAAAATATTTGGAGTGTCAAAACAGTCACTTTTCTTAGTTTTGTCATTGTTTTTTTCTTACCAAACATTCATGTTTATGCATTCTACTCTGTTTATTAAGAGAATATATTTGTTTACGTGTCAATACTTTTGTGACTTGTGAGTGAGTAAAATATTACTTGTACTTAAATTTTTAGTCTTTAGTCAATCTTTTAATTTAAATAATATTATTTGATTAATTTAAATACTCACTTTTATAAAAAATTATTTATTTTTTAGAAAAATTATTATTTTTTAGTTTCTCTCTTTTAAATTCTCTCTTTTAAATACTGAATGATGGACAATTTTTAAAAAATACCTAATTGCACTAATCATTTTTATCACATACTTCACGCTTTCTTGATGTATAAATATATTGTTTGAGCTCGAGTTTCAGGAACACTCTCCTACTAATAAAAAACACATTACGATAGGATCGGATTAAAGCTTAATCTAACTACCAAGGACACTCTCTATATAACGCGATAACATTTTTGGTGTTTCTTTTTCTTTTCTTCTTCTTCCTTGTTTTTTTAAGGTTGTGTGAAAGGTAGGGTGCAAAATATTGTACATTTGTACATCATTAATATTTTTTTGCCTTCTGGTATTGAGACTCTCTTAATCATCGCGAGAAAAATGTAAAACTAAGAAAGTAAACATGTAAAATGTGTGCAACTCAACGTGTTCTCTCTCAAGAATATTGGTGATTATTACTAACTACGAATATGAAGTTTTACTTTATGTATTGTATAATGAAATCTAATAAACAAAAGAAACTAGACTAGTGATGCTGTCAACTTTTATTTCCTAAGTATTTTTTTGTGTTATATATAAATAAATATAACAACGTTAGTTATTCTATATTTTGATGTACATACAGTCGTCTTATTTTTGTTTTAAGAATATAAGCAATAAGTTAAAATTAAGAGTTCAATTTAGTTTTTTGTCCATTTTTTTGAAAAGACAAAGCAATCTTTATCCAAAAATTGAGACATTTCAACTTTTAACAAAATTATTTTGGGACAATACCAGCATTTTGTTAAAAAAATGTTAAATAATAACAAATGATTCTTTTGTTATAGCAATGATGATGACAAAGTTGATAGTAGTAGTGATGGTAGTTGGTCCTATTGTTAGAAAGAATTTTATGAGGTTTAAACCAACAAAAATTACAAATAAAATTTTTATAATATTAATTTTTGTTATTATTTAATGAATTTTTTAGTAGAAAAATTTATTGTTCGAAAATAATTGTTATAAGGACCGAAATGTCCTTTTATTTAGACAATGGTCACCTTGTCCTTCAAGCAAATGAACAAAAACCAAATTAGATGTCTACTCTAAAATTAATTATTTAGTCTTGCACTACCATAAACGATTAAACGTGTCCAGTATTGATAGAGTTACCGTAGAAAAATTCAGAGGGAAATTTCCACCAAATTTAGCATCGGCAAAGGCAATGCCAACAGTAATTTTTGGTTTTTCACCAAACATTACAATCATGTAGATAAATTTTGACCATACTTCCAACGAAGACTTATGGTGTATAATTAAATCAGTTTGTGCCAAATATTACTATTGTCGAATTTTTCATCTAATTGATTCAACAGAAACCCAAATTTCAAAACGTGACGTTTCATTTAAAACATTCAACGTTATTATTAGATAAATCTGACGATAATGAAAAGCTGCTATTGCCATCAGTCCATTGTTTTGAAAAGCCTAAACCTTTTACACAGTTAATGTGTAAAAGATAGTAGTTATTTTTTTTAAAGTAATACCACGTAATTATAATTAGATGTAAGTATAAAATTATTTTATATTGATAATATATTAAAATTAAATATTATTTTATTTTACTTGAAAACTTGGGGTTAATAAAAACTAATAGAAAATTATAAGAATAAATTATGGTATCTATAATTATGATGACTATGGTGACTAAATGATTTTAACAATACTTAAAGAGTATTGTTAAATACTAAAAAAACATTTTTTATTTTTTAATTTTAGTAACACTCTTTAACTACTATTAAAGTTGAATAACTATCATAATCACCGCAACCATAGGCATCATAACATACATCCAATTATTATAAATAGTGTTAAAGTTTTGGTTTCCAATATACGAAATTCTCTTGCCCATATTGGTTTTGGTTAGACAAGATTAAATAACAATACGTTAGGAGAATCAGGAATTTTGAAAAAACTAAAATGCTTTTTTTTTTTGTTAGCCAAAATGCTCTTATTATTAAAGTTTCCCAACTTAACACCATATATAAAATAAAAATGAAAAACAACACCTAATGTGGATTAAGTCTTTTACATATCACTCTCTTGTTAAGGAATGTGTTCATCGTACGTACCACTGCGTATGAAATTTCTTATGTATAACAAACACCATATTTTAAAACAAAATTAAAAAGTAACACCTAATGTGGATTAAGTTTTTCACAGGTCACTCTCTTCTTAAAAATGTGTTCCTGGGACAGGTATGTATAAAATTTCTTATGTATAGGAGCAAACACTTTAATTAATTACAATTTTTTTCCCGTTGACGAGGGTGTTATTTTTCAAGGAAAATGGTAACTTTTTATTTATTTGATTGCTATTTTAGTTCAAATTGTTAATTGGTGTTTAAATTTTTAAGTTTTAAATTAATTTATTAAGAATTTTTAAAAATTTTTACGATATTCACAAATAAGCATATTTATAAATATTTTTGTCATTTCGATTTAGCTATGAAATATGGTCATATATTAAGGATGTATATGAGTTGAGTCAGCCAAATTTAATTAGATTTAAATTTGATTAGAATATTTCAATGGATCCATTTTAAAGACCCAAACCTAACCCTAACTTGACCCAAAATAAGATAGGTTAGTTGGGTCGACTCAATACATAATTATTGTATACAATTATGTAAATTTTAAACCAACTTGGGTTTGGTCGAGTGGTCAACTCACTCGTCCGCTTAAGTAAGTGTCGAGAATTCGAATCTCGCCTTGTGCATGTAGTAACCCATTGGCCAGTGGTAAACCTTTAAATGGAGAGCTCAAATCCGCGACGGATTAGTCCTTAACCTATCGAATTGGGAGATACCATTTAGGTAAACAAAAAAAATGTAAATTTTATATAATAAATTAATAAAATTTTATTTTTAATGATTGGTTTAATATATATTATGTAATAATTATGTCAAAATAATTACTTTAAAATAAAAAGCAATATATAATATAAAAATATTAATTAAAAATATAATATTTTATTATTAATTTTAATATAAAATATGACTTCGATCGGACCAAGACGGGCCATGAAGCATGATACCACTCGATCCAAAAATAATATCGGATAAAAATATACTTTGAGTTTCGACCAAATTTAAAGCCAAAATAAATCTTAAAAACCCTTATCATATATTATGTTTAGGAATAATAACTTTTTCAGAAAAAAAAAAAATACCAGGAATATCCATGCATATGGATCAAACAATCCCCTACAAAACTACATCATATGACATATATCTTAAGATTTTAAAAAACTTTATGCAAAAAAAAATTAACTATCAAATTAGTGTTTATATATTGTATAGACTTATATATATTATTTTATATATGTTTAATATATTTTATATTTTAATATATATTTTATTATTATATAAATAATGTATAAATGGCCTTGTTAATTTTATCATGTATGAAATACATAAATTTATAACCATCTTTATATACACCATCATGTATAAATATTATATGCTTGATTCTGTTTTCTGGACTAATTAAACTCCACGATTAAAGGATGACTGGGTCGTCCTGCGTTGCCTTGGATTATAAGTTAGCTATGATGTGTGGACATTGATACGGTTACAAAATACGATATGATATAAGACACATAAACACACAAATTTGACGGTAACACGTAAATATATAAAATATAAAAGATTTTTTAGATAAATTGTAATGATATTTTGATATTTTATTGATATTAAAATATAAATTAATTTTTTAATTATTTTTAAAGTCTTATTTTAATTATATAAAATATTTAAAATATTTTTTAGCTTTAGTAAATAATAATATATACTATTTCTAAATTTATTTTAAGAATACATCTAGATATGTTGACACGTGAGGGTATTTAAATGTGTCCAAAAAATGTGTCTTAAGTAAATTTTTTATTTTTTATTAAGACACGGTTGGACATAGCAGACACACATATCGAACAAGTGTCGATGAATATCGTATCCAAGATGCGTCAAACACGTGGATACAACAACTCGTAAAATATCCGTACTTCCTAGCAAATTAGATATCGGAGTGTCGTTGCTTCATTTGGTCTTTTTCTATGATACGTTTTATTTTATTTTGTTTTTTTATATAAACGTTGAATACTTCGTCAAGTCTCCGCTCCAAATGAAACTTCAAATTCATGCAATCTTCAGGACAATGTCAAATTAATTATCGTTGTCTTCTTGTCCTTGTAAATTGTTTCTTAATTTCCCCGCATAAAAGAACGATTTTCTTCAAACTTTACGCATAAAGATTAGGTAAATGGCCACTTATTTTCGAAAAAAAAAATGTGACCAGAAGAGAATAGCTTTGCAATTGATCATAAAAAAATGTATCCGTAGAGAACTGGCTACAGCCTACAGTCAAATAGGTGACATTATGAAAAGCATGGATACAGCTCAAAAAGTGTGGTGATTATCTATGACTACACTTTTTTTCTTGGCACGTTTTAAAAATATGATAAAAAAAAAACAATTCTTTTGTAGTTAATGTTACTAAGCTAGAATGTAAAAAAATGTAATTTTAATTTTATTAATAATTTTTAAGTGTTACTAAAATTATATAACCACTATAACCATCGCAGTTATAAACACCATAAACTCCATCTAAATTTTACAAAAGATATATAGGTTATTAATTAAAAAAAGGCTAATTAAAATAAATTTATTTGGAAGGATTTATTTTATCAAAAATATTATTTGTACATTAAAATTAACTATTAAAATTAATCATTATATATTTATACATGTATTATTTAACTTAAATTTAATATATATTTTATATTTTAATATATATTTTATACTAAAAAATAATTTTAATGACTAATTTTAATATATACCTAACATAATTATTATTATTTTACGCTTTCACTCTTTGCAATAATTACACGTACAAATTCTTCGTTCTTCAATTTAAATACAAATAATTTTCAAAAATAAATGAAGGAAAGGATACAAGGTCAAGGCTAGCTGTTCAGAGACATTTTTTTTTATCTCATAATATTTTTTAGTCCGATAGATTAATACTTAATCTGTCTTAGATTAATAGGTTATTGCATATGTAAAATAGTATTTGAAATTTTTAATATTTACTTAAATAAATGAATGAATTAACCACCCGATCGATCCAAATTAATTGTTATGAGACATTGTTGATTATTATAAAAATGTTAGGGCTGTTAAATGAGTCAGTCCGGCCTGCCTAAATTTACTCTATTCACGAGTCAAAATTTTTCATTTCAAATCATTTATAACCAATTCAATGAGTTAAACAGATTAATCGTTTACTCGTTTATTCTTTTAAAAAAAATATTTTGACAAAAAATATCACTTTAAACTATAAATTTTAAACAAATAATATTTTTTTAGTTAATAAATCAAATAAAAAAATTATTGATTACAAATATTTTTTAATATAAAAAATTTAAATAAACTATCCATTTAACCTGCAGACTAATCCATTTAATTTGTCATTTTTGTAAGTTAATCAAATTTAATCCAAAATTTAAATAAATTTAATTTTTTATACAAAATCTATCCATTTAAATAATTAAATAAATTAATTCGATAAATTTAACTCATTTTGACTTTCCTAAAAATTGCAAATCAACTTCCCCGTCATTAGCATGACACTTTGAGTCTATGACAGATTGAAAGCTTAGCATTTTCCTACAAAAATACATCGCACTGGTAAATCCCCACTCATCGGTCATCATGTTGAATTTTTTTTTATTGAAAATGTTGTACATCAATATTTTTTTATTAATATTAGTTAATATTTTAAATTAATATCTAATTTTTATATAATTTTATTATGTATATATTTTTTATAAATTTAATTTTAATTTAATATATTGACAATGTAAAACATTTTACATAATCATATAATTACATTTATTCTTTTGAATAACCATTCACGCAGTCAATATAAACAATAGCTTTTTTTTAATATAACATCATATAATTAGATGACGCGTAAAATTATTTTACACTAATAGTACAACAAAATTAAATTTATTTTTTATAATAAATAGCGTTGATATTAGTATTTTCTTAACAATTAAATATAATTTTTTTGTTTTATTAATTAAAAATAATTTAAATATATAATTAATTAATAGTAACTATATTTTTATACGAATATAAGAGTATTTAGTATATAAATAATATTTTTTATTTTTATATCATCAGAGTTTAGAATTTAAAATTTAAATTAAAAAATTAATATAAAAAATATTTTTAGACTAAATATTAATTAAAAATAATAAGTTTTATTAGTACCTATCTATGTATGCTAGGTTACTCTCATAAATTCACATTATTTGTCTTATCTATTACATAAGAGATCTGAAATTATTAATTAATTATTAAATTATTACTAAAACCCTTATTTAATTAATAAGAGTTTTCCTACTTGTTATGGTTATTTTTATTGAGTTTCAGAAAAGATTATATAATACAAGATTTAAATTAAAATTTTTAGGTTTTATTAATTTTTATATTATTTAACACTTTAAAATTTTTCAAGAAATCCCAAAATAATTGCTTTTTATTATTTGAGTCACCTAAACGTGGCTCGTGACAACCAAAGTGATGAATCGGATCCAACTAAAAATTTCAAGGTTGTTGGTAGCTTAGTTTGGAATATTATTACTTTAATTTACTTGATTCATTTAAAAAAATGTGTTAATAGTGTTAATAGTGGGAAGTTTAAATTTAAATTGATTTAGTGTTAATCCAAATTTTTAACTAATCTTATTCTTATATGTCCATTGATCTAAACTATTCGTGTAATTCTACTGATATTTAAAATTATCTATTTTAAAAAATTTAGTATAAACAAATATAGAAAAGTTATTAATTTAAAATTTAAAATATAAATAAAATATAATTTAATTAAAATTATCTAAATAATAATAAAATATATCGATTTTTATTTTTTTTAATTAATCTAAATTAAATTATTAATATATTTTTTATTATTTTTAAAATTTATATTTTTATATTTAAAAAATATACGTATGTCGTTTACATTATAAATAAGATATGTATATTTTTTAAAATTTTATATATCTTATTTACAAACGAGATAAAACCAAATAAAATTGTGTCGTACTATAAACGAGGGATTTGGATCTTCTAAAATTCAAATTTCACTTTAGAGAGTAAAGTGTGATTTTCTACTCTTGAATAATTTTTCTTTCATATTTATTCTTAGTCCCACCTATGAAATAAATGGTGAAATATCACACTTTACTCTCTAAACAATTTACTCTCTAAAGTAAAATTTAAACTTTAAAATATTCAAATCCATAAACGAAATAGGTAAAAAAATAGACATTAATAAATATATTATAAATTATTTATATCTGTAAATAAAATATTTAAATTATTTATTAAAATAATCCCAACTAAACCGTCTATAAAGTCGTTTATAATAATTAATATTCGCGTTTTGGGTTTGAGATTTTGTTTTTTTTTGTGACTGAAATAAACTAAACAAAGAAAAACAAAACAAAAAATTGTTTAAATAGAGGAAGAGTTCCGTTTAAGACTACTCTTAAATTTTTCCTAAAATAAAAGAAGCTTCACATAAAAAAATTATAACTTTATCATTATAATATCTGTCGCCATATTTATATCTCTCATAATCAAACTTCAATAATTTTTATCTATCAATTATAAGAATTAATAAAGAAAGAAAAAAAATAGTAGGAACAATCTAATAAAGAGTTTCTTTCGGGATTTGCGACCGTTGGGTTGAATCAAAAGCATCTAAGTTGTTTAAGTAAAAGTCACGACAGCAAAAGAAGATATTATACTGCTGAATTCTGAATGATAATTTTTCAGATGATCGATGAGACTCTCAAACACGTCATCATATATTTACGCCCTTTCCAAAGATTACAAGCTGACCACTTCGTGAATAATGGCCTTTCTAAACATATTAAAAAATTATTAAAATTTATTATTTTTAATTATTAATTAATTTTTAATATTTAAAAATATAAAATAAAATATATTATTAAATTATTAAATTAAAAATTAAACTAATAATTAAAAATAATAAATTTTAATAATTCCTAATATTTTTTAGAACGTTTTTAAAACTAAATCATTAGGGCAATTTACCAAATTAAAATGATTGGATGAAAGCTTTACCAAATTACAACATATGGAATTTGGTTACCATTTTGCGTTGAATCCATTTATATAGAAACCGTGGGAGCCAACCACGGATTCCAAATGCACATAAACCGTGGGAGGTAGGGAGGTTTTATGATCAAATCTTGTTGTATGTAAACCGTGGTAGGCAGCCACGGTTTACGTGAAGAGAATCTGAAGCATAAACCGTGGTAGGCAGCCACGGTTTATGAGTAAATGCTTTCAAACATAAACCCTTAGAGGCAGCCACGGTTTATGAGCGAGTAGTATAAATAGCAAAGCCGTGGCTGGTGAGGGCGGATCATTTGTGAGTGAGGGGAAGGTTGGTGGGTGAGAGAGGAAAAAAAAAAATTTTTTTGTTAAGTTGCTGGTTTGAGAAGTTGAACCGGTTTATGGGAGAACCGATGGAGGAAGAAGACCGGCTGTACCGGTTAAACCGCGTTGCGCATGTGGCTGGATTTATCGACCAAGAGGTTGGTTACACCGGCTTTTTATTATTATTTTTTGTTTAATGTTCTTATCATTAATGGTAAATGTTAAATTAATATTTTAACAGTTATAATAGAATTTTTTGCTGTTATCATGATAGTGAGTATTTTATATTTATTGAATTTGTAATTTATATTGTTGGCAGAAATAATTTTTTAGGTTTACGTGTTAGTAATATTGTTAGTGTTATTTTCTCTATTGTTGTTATGCTTAGGGTTTTTTATTGATATTACTGTAAATTGTTGCTGTTGTTGTCTGTTGAGAGTTCGCTATCTTTCTTTTTACAGCCTGCTAGGGTTATTAGTGGTGTCAGAAGACAACAGAATATGCCTTTACACGAGCGTATCATACCGTATCTAGAGACGGCGGGCTTATATCACTTGGCTAGGCTGAACAGTCAGTGGTTCTGGGTTGATGAGCCTCTACTTAGCGCATTCATTGAGAGGTGGCGTCCTGAGACCCACAGATTTCTATCCCCAGAGGTTGCATTTCAGGATCCCAGGCCTATTGTGTTGACTGAGGAGGCTCGCCATAGAGGGTCATCGCAGGCACCTCCTATGGTGCAGGTTGTCGACAGACCGGACAACCGCCGCGTGGACAGGCGTAGGCGTATCGGCACACGTACTACGGATCGAGAGTGGCGATGGCTGGCCGACCAGTTAGATGAGGGTCAGGGTGTTGGTGGTCAGGGAGGTGATGTTGATCATCGTGTTCCGAGACGTAGGGCCAGACGACATGGTCAGCGGGATGGTGGTGGACGTGCCCGTGGTAGAGGACCATCTGGAGAGTATCACAGTGGTCAGGATGCTGTTGGTGAGGACATTGGTGGTGTGGGCACAGGTATGGATCAGGGTACGTACGAGGTGGGGGGTTCTTCTCAGATGTTTGAGGTGGGGGGTTCTTCTCAGATGTTCGCCGACTTTACTACGGCGGCCGTCGGTATGGACATTGATGATCCTGTGAGTCAGTCAGAGTTCTTCAGAGATATAACAGACATCTTGGGAGAGGATGATGGCACTCATTATAGGCCACAGATGGATGAGGGACATTCACAGTTTGCCGAGCACCAGCCACATGTTCAGGATGTACAGCCAGGTTTGCCGGTTGACCTGAACGAGCCTGCGCCTTCACCATTGGACCCATGGTTCGCGTTGGGAGGTACCCCAGCTTCGGCTTTCAGCGTAGTTCCGCCACAGGCACAGGTGCCACAGGTGGATGAGAGACCACGGAGGGCTCGTCGTGCTCCTTTATGTGGCACTGGAGGTCACCTTATTGGTCAGTTGCAGGATGACGACAGTGACACGATCGAGGACTCTGATTAGTTAGCTATGTATTTTCCTTTTGTCTATGTCCTTTCTTTCGTTATGTACTTGGATTAATGTTTAAACATTTGTTATGCTTTCTGGTGTTGTATCTTAAATTGATGTATCCTGGTATTAAGTATGATTAATGATCTAGTCGTTTCTATTTTATTTGTCCAAACAAATACAACGACATTAACACTAAATTAGGCTTTCTTAATATACCAAGTCAAGAAACATACATTCTTACAGGACGATACATAAACATATGAATAACAACAATGCTACTTATAAGAAAGAAATTAAACATACATTGATAACCCAGCATGAACCTAAATAATACAACCTAATGATCCCCGCCAGCAGTATCTCTTCGCTGGCCACAGTTCCTCCGCGTGTGACCTGGCTGTCGACAGAGCCCACAGCGCTTGGGCTGGTTCTCAGCAGATCGATCCATGGGACCACGGATCCTAGTTGCCTTCGGCCGACCTTCCCTGGCTCGCCTCATGTTAGGATCAGGAATGATAGTAGGCCCGGCATATGGTGGCCATAGCCCTTTTGGTATGGGCGGAACAAACCCGTTACTGTAAACTTTGAACACCTCACTCATACGATACACCTCATGCACATATGCTGCCCAATTAAGCCGGGAGTGGGCGCAACAAGCAATGGCGTGACAGCATGGATAATGGAGGGCCTGAAAGTACCCACAATCACATGTGTGATCCTTCAGCGAGACCCTGTAGCTACCTAAGGAGAAGTTTCCAGTCGGTGTAGTCTCAGCAACCGTGTACTCCGACTGGTGCCTGTCGTACAACGTGACGGTGAAGCACCTTGACTCCCTTATGTTCCTTTCAATACCCTTGACCAATGCCTGACAAAACTCTTGTCCAGCTCCAAGTTGCGCCTCTGCTGTTTGTCCCCGGATAACGAATAGCTCAGCAAGCCTTCCGTATGTGGACTTAACCAACGACGTGACCGGGAGGTTTCGAGTTCCCTTCAAGACGGAGTTCACACATTCACTGATGTTTGTTGTCATGTGCCCGAACCGTCTACCGCTATCCTGGTGTTGCGTCCACTTCTCATACTCCATCCGGTTCGCCCAATCACACATTGCCGGATTCTCTGTACGCATGATGTCGAACCAATAATAGAACTCCGCCTCAGTTTTTGCGTACGCAGCATTAACCAGCATTCTTCTCGCATCTTTACCTTTGAAAGAAAGGCTGAAATTTGCTGCCACATGGCGGATACAGTACGCCCGATAAGCACGTGGGGGCAGCCAACCATTCACGGGATCCTCTAGTGCAGACTTGATACCGTTATGCCTATCCGAGATAACAAGGATACCCTCCTGTGGAGTCACGTGCCTTCTCAAGTTGGACAAGAAAAATGCCCATGACTCGGCATTTTCTCCCTCCACAAGGGCGAATGCTATGGGGAGGATGTTTGAGTTCCCATCCTGTGCAATCGCCAGCAGTAAGGTGCCTCCATATTTGCCGTACAAGTGGGTACCATCAATACTCACAAGCGGCTTGCAATGTTGGAAGGCCTCAACGCAAGGTGGAAATGTCCAGAACAGACGGTGAAAGTACACTGTTGACTCATCAATCTGGTCCCCAACTATAACAGGAGACGTCTGCAACACAGTAACTGTCCCGGGCATCGTCAACTCCACGCCTAGCATCCAACGTGGCAATTCGGCATAAGACTCTTCCCAGTCTCCATATATTTGTGCAACTGCCTTCTGTTTTGCTTTCCAAACCTTCCGGTAACTGGGCTTGAAGCCGTAATCAGCTTCAGTCGCTTGTTGCAAGACCTTGATCGGTACTGCAGCATCCGCACTAACCAACGGAAAAATCCTCGCACAGATAACGTGGTAATCAAGCTGACGGTGATCACTGGAAACAGATGTTGCTAAGCAAGTGTGCGGACCGTTGTACCTCCTAACCTCCCAAGTTCCCTTCCGTGCACGGAGCGAAATCCGAATCATCCAACTACAACTTTTGCCGAAATCCTTGCACCTTCCATGATACTTCAAATGGTCCGATTCCATCACTCGGTACTCAACACCTCGACGGATGCTGTAGTCCTTCACACTAAGAACAACTTCTTCTTTACTCTGGAAGGATTGCCCAATCTGAAATTCGGTTGACGAACCACCTACTGTAGCAACTCCGGCCGTATGTTCACCCAGAGCCTCCAAGTTTAACGTCGAGAAGTGTGGAGGGTAATGCTGTGTGCCGGAACTTGAAGGACCTTGTTGTGCTTGTGGATTGGCACCGGTGTCATCGTCGCTGTCCCCAAATATATTTACAGGCTCCTCATCAGAGTCATCGTCCCGCATTGCATTCTCTACTCGATCAGGCACCCCGATTTCTTGATGTTCATCATCTGTGGCACGACCTGATTCCCCCAGAAATGCCTGTTGCAGTATCCCTTCATTAGGGGAGCGTGCAGTTGGAACTGCAACCGCTGGCACCAGATCAGCCGCAAAAAAAGGAGAGGCAACTTGCGGAACAGAAAACCGGTTTGCTGGCGCCGAGCAAGACGCACCGCCAGCGGCAGTCGAGCTATGAACAGGAGCCGATGCCCCAGAACTATCCAGAGTTACCTCCAACTTCGCATACAACTCGTGTATTCTGACCTCAGGAAAACTCCTCACGCAATGAAATAGAACCCTAATATCTTCGTCAGCCCCTAACACGAATGTATCATACATCACACCGCTAGAAACTACAGCAATGGGAATCTTGTAGAAGATCTTCTTCACAACCTTGCTCCCGAAAACTCCAAGCTTCTGCAAGATGGTGCTCTTCAAATCTGACAAACTGTTTGACGAACTAACAAATACACTCAACGGTTCTCTATCAGTGAACTTCACACCATATTTTTTGCTTTTTTTAATTTTTCCAGAGCAGTGCACTAACACAAGAACACTCTCTCCCTCACTTGACATTGTGATAATGATCTCCTCAGCAACTACATTCTCACTCGAATATATATAGATTTTCATTATACATAAACCGTGGTAGGTTACAGGGTTTTATGATCATTTCAATGCCCTTCATAAACCGTGGTTGCCAGCCACGGTTTATGCTTTTTCTTCTTCATAAACCGTGGCTACCACCAGCGGTTTCTGCTTTTCATTTATAAAGTGTAAACCGTGGCTGCCTACCACGGTTTACATTGTGCATTTCCAACTCATAAAACCCTGCTGCCTCCCACGGTTTATGTGCATTTGGAATCCGTGGTTGGCTCCCACGGTTTCTATATAAATGGATTCAACGCAAAATGGTAACCAAATTCCAAATGTTGTAATTTGGTAAAGCTTTCATTCAATGATTTTATTTTGGAAAATTGCCCAAATCATTATGTACAAACACATTGCATGGTTTTTCTCTCTTTTTCTTGGTCTTCTTTTTAGTCATCTTTTACATTTTTTTTAAAATATTGTTATCAGCTACTATTATGCTGTCATTTTCTTCTTTAATTTCATTTCTTTCTTTTTCGTTTTTTTCTTTTTATTCTTTTCATATATATTCAGTAAAAATGTTAATTATAAAAATTTGAGTAAAGTATCGTTTTTGTTCTCAATATTTTGGGTAAATTCTATTTGTGTCCCTAACGTTTAAATCGTTCTATTTGTATTCCTAACGTTTATAAAAGTGATTCAATGTTATCCTGCTGTCAATTACACATCAATAACGCTTTAGTTTGAGTTTAAAAATCTCTTCTTAAAGTTAGAATACAAATGTCTGGGATAGAATCGATGATCCACTCCGAAAAATAGCTCATCACAAGTTGAAACTAATTCTTACAATATTTAGATAATTCATTTTTTTAGGAACATCACAAATAGTGGGTATAATATTAAAATCAAACACATTCAAGTGAGACCTAATTGAAAATGAATACATCTAAGTAAGAATAATTGAAAAATATAATCTGATTTGTTAGTATAATTGATAGTAGGATAATATTGAATCACTTTTATAAACATTAGGGATACAAATAGAACGATTTAAACGTTAGGGACACAAATAGGACTTACTCCAAATATTGGGGACAAAAAAGATATTTTATTCTAAAAATTTTAACATACAATACAAAATGTTTGGTATATAATACAAAAAATTAGTACATATATATGTGGCATAATCATGAACATCAGTATATCATATGTTGCTAATTGACATGTCATTATATCGTTATACATAATTAAATTATGAGGTGACATGTGTTACTAAAAATTCACGAGTACATCATTAAACCATATCTGTACATTATTAACGAAAAATGGGTCAAAAATTAAAATAGTATAATTTTTTAATTTTAAAAATATAATTAAAATTTTAATTGCATAATAACAATCTCAGGACTACTTTAAAAATTTAATCCCGATTTCAGTCACATATTTGGCCTCGTCTTTTTTATTAATGGGATGAATAAACGTGCAACAATGTCATATAAAATTCTTGTAAAAACTCGGTCCAATTCATATTACTATTATAAATTAATAAACCACCTTTGAGAAATTGTCTGAATTTACGGCTATATCATTTAATTATTTGAATGAAAATTACAAGTACATTTGACAAGGCAGGGTCCCATTTCAAACTTACTGAGCGGGTACAAACTAGTTATCAAGGACATAACAAACTTGCATTGGATTTGATAGACAACTTCAACAACGCAAAATCATTTAAATGAGCTAAGATATAAATCATTTTTGCAGTATAGATGACTAAAAAGTTGGGTATTTTTGCAGTTTCAATATATAAATAATTTTTTCAAGAAAGATATTCTCTCAGTTACATAACATATAGTCGTTAACGAATTAATAATGATAACTCTTTAAGATATAATGACATTTTTATTCTTTTATTTAGCAATATGTGACTTGATAACTTGCCTGATTAGATTAGATTAGATTAGTTAGCAAGTTAGTTAGCACTGCTTTAAGTTTGTTAGAATTAGTTAGTTTTTAGCTCGTTCTATTTATGATTAGCCAGTTAGTCTTCTTAGAGAACTGATGTATAAATAGCAAAACCTGTAACTGAAAAATTCATTATTCAGTCACCAATTTTAATTTCTGCAAATTCTCTATTCTCTCAAAAGGAATGTGTAGAAAAAATATTCTCCCCACACTCCACTGATTCTTGAATCATTCCTTTTAGATACAGCTTGAACTCACCTTTAACATGGTGCGGTGAGCGTGGAGCTGAAATCTGAAGGTTGAGTAGATTCGAACGAACAGCGAGGGAGAGGTGATTGACGCATCAAATCAAATTCTCATTCGAAACCACAAGTCCAATTTCTTGCTTCAAAACCCTAGATCTCTCGATTCCTGACTGTAATCGACGCATCAGTCCCTCATTCATGATTTCGATCTCAAATTCCTGTTTCGAACCCTTGAACCTCAATTCTTGATTCAATTTCCTCTGATTCTTCCCCAAATTCTTCGTTTCTGCCCAATTCTTCCTCTTCTCTTCACTCACACAACAGAGATTGATGAGATTACAATGAGCTTAGCAAATTTCTGGTCTTCCCGATGCTAACAATTGTTTTCCGATCAACGAGTTTAGAGAAGAAGTTCTGAATCTTGAACGCTAAAAGATTCATTGATACATATGGCGCCAGATCAGAGAAACGAGCTTCCAAACATGGACATGCACACCTTCGCGAGCATGATGAATCAATTCAACATCATGCAGTCTCAGCAAGCAAGGAACAACATGAGTCCTCTCACAGATCCATCAAGCCCGTACTACCTGCATCCTGGTGAAAGTCCAGGATCTCCTTTGATCGCTACAGCCTTGACATCCTCAAACTACCACAGTTGGGAAAGAGCAATGTGGAGAGCGTTGAGGTCAAAAAATAAGGTAAAATTTGTTGATGGTTCAATTGCAAAACCAGATGAGAATGATTCACTGTATGAAGCATGGGATAGATGTAATAATATCGTCATTTCTTGGATAACCTTGGCATTAAGTCCAGAAATTGCTCAAAGTGTGATATGGCACGATATTGCAGCAGATTTGTGGCAAGACCTAAAACACCGGTATAGTCAAGGGGATATATTCAAGATGGCCGAACTTGATGATGAACTAAGCACAATCAAGCAGGGTGAACTCTCTGTCACAAAATACTTCACCAAATTGAAGGCAATTTGGGAAGAACTTGAAAATCTGCGACCTATACCTCCTTGTGTAACGTGTGCAGCAACTAACTGTGCATGTGGTCTGGAGATTGTCAGAAAGTACAGAGAAGATGCCTATGTGGTACGATTCCTGAAAGGATTGAATGAAGCTTACTCTCATGTGAAATCACAAGTCATGTTGATGAAGCCAATGCCAAAGATTGATCAAGCCTTCTCCATGCTACTTCAGCAAGAACGGCAAATAAATCAGACTGAACCTGTATTTGATGCTAGAACCCTCATGAGCGCTTCAAGCAACACTCCTCAAGCAAATAGAGGAAGGGGGCGTGGCAGAGGAGCTGGCAGGGGAAGAGGGAGAACACCCTCCAAACATTGTTCATATTGTGGTAAGACTGGCCACTTGGTTGATGTATGTTACAAGAAACACGGAATGCCACCTCATCTCAAACAAGGTGGAACAAGCTTCATCAACAATGTAGCTGCTGAAGAGAATCCTGACACAAACAGCAGCGCCATTGAAGAGGAAAGTAAGGCTGAGCTAGAGTTTACCCTAGAGCAAAAACGCGCACTACTGTCTCTGCTGCAGCAATCAGATGCACAACAAATCCAAAAGATGATAGGTACAACAAACCAAGTGGTATCACTCCCATCCAACCAAGGTATAGCTTTTGTAATGTCTCTCAATGTGTTTAGCAGCAATGCCTGGGTGATAGACTCAGGGGCCACACACCATGTGTCATTCTCTTTAGATGTTTTTCAATCATATTATCATGTTGATCCAATCACTGTCAAACTTCCAGATGGAACCCGTACAAACACCTCAATAGCAGGAACCATAGTTTTCTCAGAGTCATTCTTTCTTAACAATGTCCTTTTCATTCCAGAATTTAAGTTCAATTTGATTTCAGTTTCTAAACTAACTAGTTCCATTCACTGTGAATTTGTTTTTAATGATGTTTGCTGCAAGATTCAGGATTGCTCTTCCAGGAAGATGATTGGTCAAGCTGAACAAAGAAGAGGGCTATATGCTTTTGAAAACTTAACTCCAACTCGGTCTACTAACAAGGTACCAGCAGCAGCACTCATCACACACAACCACAGCAAAAAGGACACCACACAATTGCATAATAACACCTGGCATTGTAGACTAGGTCATTTACCAAAGAATAAAATTGTTGTAATGCAAAAATATTATGATTGCATAGAAAACCCACATTGTAATAAACCATGTGACTCATGTCATTTCTCAAAACAAAAACAATTGGCATTTGGACATAGTTTGTCAAAGGCAGAAAATATTTTTGATTTGGTTCATTTAGATATATGGGGACCCATTAATCACTTATCCACTGCTGGTCATCAATACTTCCTTACAATTGTGGATGATAACAGTAGATATACATGGCTTTTTTTTATGAAATTAAAGTCTGAAGTCAGAAACTTGATCAAGAGCTTTGTGACACTAATCCAAACTCAATTCAACAAAACAATTAAAAAGATACGAACTGATAATGGATTAGAGTTCCAAATGCAATCATATTATGAGGCCATGGGCATTATCCACCAAACTAGTTGTGTTGAAACTCCTCAACAAAATGGCATTGTTGAGAGAAAACATCAACACATACTAGAAGTGACTCGAGCACTCATGTTTCAAGCAAACATTCCAAAGTGTTTTTGGAATTATGCAAGTGCTCAAGCCATTCATATAATCAACAGGATTCCCAGCACCGTTTTGAAAAATAAGTCCCCATACCAAATTCTATATGACAAACTACCAGATATCAACTACTTTCGAGTATTTGGCTGTCTTGCTTATGCGACCACCACTGCAGCTCATCGAAAAAAGCTTGATTCAAGAGCCAAAAAATGTGTTTTTTTGGGGCATAAGCAAGGAGTCAAAGGTTATCTTCTCTATGATCTAAAGACTAGAGAAATGTTCCTTTCTAGAGATGTTGAGTTCTATGAGCACATTTTTCCTTTTCATTCAATTACTCATGACACCTCTGATTTTACACCAGCATCAGAAAATCATATTCATCAATTCATAGATCCTTTTGACTCAAGCATTCACTCTCATTCACAAAATTTCACTCACTTCCCATCCAATAATACACCATGTGCATCTTCTCGAACAGCTTCGAGTTCCCCTTCACACACATTATCACATAACCATTCATCATCACAACATGAATTTCAACCTGCATCACACACTGTTGCACCACATCAGAACACTACACTGCCTGCTGGGCCTATTAGGCGATCCTCAAGAGAACGGAGACCCCCCTCTTACTTAAAGGAATTTCACTGCTCCCTATTGAACACAGGACCAGCTTGCCAATCATCCTCAGCTCCTGCAACTCAATGCAAATATCCACTAAGTGATGTCTTATCCTACGAGTCACTGTCATCGTCACACAGAAACCTATCCTTAGCACTTTCCACTATCGAAGAACCAAAAACCTATCAAGAGGCAATTGTGTATCCTTGCTGGCAGCAGGCCATTGATGCAGAACTTGAAGCTCTAGAGAAAAACAACACTTGGTTCCTTACTACTCTGCCGAAAGGGAAACGCGCGATTGGCTGCAAATGGATATTCAAAACTAAACTCAAAGCTGATGGAAGCGTTGAGAGGTACAAAGCGCGTCTCGTTGCAAAAGGTTTCACCCAAGTCCCTGGCCATGACTACTTCGACACGTTTAGCCCTGTGGTTAAAATGAACACACTCAAAATCCTTCTCGCTGTTGCAGCCACAAGAGATTGGATTGTTCATCAACTTGATATCAATACGGCCTTCCTCCATGGCGATCTCCCTGAAGATGTGTATATGAAGGTACCACCAGGCCTTAAAGTTGATGATTCTACTTTGGTCTGCAAACTCACACGGTCCCTTTATGGTTTAAAACAAGCAAGTAGACAGTGGCACACCAAACTTGCCACCACCCTGACCGGTCTTGGGTACCATCAATCGAAACATGATGACTGTCTCTTCACCAAGGATTCTGATAACTCCTTCACTGCTTTACTTGTATATGTAGATGACCTCGTCTTGGCAGGAAATTGTATGGTTGAGATTCAGGCTGTCAAGGATCACTTGCACAAATTGTTCCAGATCAAGGACATTGGTGAGCTTAAATACTTCTTAGGCATCGAGTTTGCCAGAAGCAGGGAGGGATTCGCAATGTACCAACGCAAATATTGCCTTGAACTACTTGAAGACTATGGCATGCTGGCTGCCAAGAGTGCCACAACTCCAATGGATTACTCCAGGCAACTATCAAAATCCACAGGTACAAGGTTGGAGACCAATACTGAATATCGAAGACTAATTGGGCGCCTACTCTACTTAGCAAACACAAGACCCGAAATCAGCTATGCCGTCGGCAAGTTGAGTCAATTTCTAGAATGCCCCACTGATAAACACTTCGAAGCTGGCTTGAGAGTACTGAGATACTTGAAATCCTCCCCAGCACAAGGCCTATTTTTCTCCACCAAGTCAGATCTTGAAGTAATTGGATATTCGGATAGTGATTGGGCTGCATGTCCCGACTCGAGAAGGTCAGTGACGGGCTACTGTTTCTTCCTAGGAACAAGTTTGATAACATGGAAGAGCAAAAAGCAAAATGTGGTGGCCAGATCATCAGCAGAAGCTGAGTACAGGGCGCTCGCAGCAGCAACATGTGAAGCCCAGTGGATACGCTTCATCATGAATGACCTCAAATTCCCACAAATAAAGCCAATAGCCATCTATTGCGACAGCCAGGCAGCATTATACATAGCTGCAAATTCAGTATTTCACGAGAGAACAAAGCATATAGAAGCGGATTGTCACATAGTCCGCGACAAAACCAAGGACCAAGTAATCAAGCTACTGCCCATTAAGTCTGCCGAACAAGCTGCAGATATCCTAACTAAGGCATTGTGTCCCAAGCTGTTCGATGCATGTCATCGCAAGTTCAGGCTCCTCAACATATATGCGCCTGACTTGAGGGAGGGTGTGACTTGATAACTTGCCTGATTAGATTAGATTAGATTAGTTAGCAAGTTAGTTAGCACTGCTTTAAGTTTGTTAGAATTAGTTAGTTTTTTAGCTCGTTCTATTTATGATTAGCCAGTTAGTCTTCTTAGAGAACTGATGTATAAATAGCAAAACCTGTAACTGAAAAATTCATTATTCAGTCACCAATTTTAATTTCTGCAAATTCTCTATTCTCTCAAAAGGAATGTGTAGAAAAAATATTCTCCCCACACTCCACTGATTCTTGAATCATTCCCTTTAGATACAGCTTGAACTCACCTTTAACACAATATTAAAAATGTTTCTAACTTTTTTTCAGAAAAAAAATCTAATAAGTTAGTTTTCTAACAAAATTTACCTCTTAAAGAAGGAAAGAAAAAGAAAAAAAGGACAGTCATGAACCCATATACATCTATTATTCTATTAGGATCTAATTTTGAGAATAAAATAAGATAAAATACTAAAAATAAAATACAAAGAATAAAGACATAGTTAATGTTTTGTATTTTATTTAATGATAAAAATATAAGAAAGAACAAATTATACGAATCTAATTTATTTCATTTTTTTCACACAATTTAAAAAAAATTGATAGAACTAATAAAAAAAATAAAAAATAAGTTATACTAATCATTAATGTCTCTATGTTCTTCCTATTAAAAAAAACATAAAATACACAAATTTGATATCTCAATTCTCATAACATAATTTTTATATCAATATCTCATTTGTTAAATATAATTTTATGTTTCTATATGTTTACTTCAATATTATGTACTTATAAATAAAGGCATCTATGCAACAAAATTATCTAACTAATTAAGTTGGGTTGGTCGAAAGTTCAGCTCACTCATTTGTTTAAGTAAATGTTGGGAGTTTAAATTCCGCATTATGTATGCAACAATTTATTAACCAATGGCAGACCTTTAAAAAGAGCTAAGATCCGTGACGAACTAATTCTTAATTTGTCGAACTAAAAAATACCGTGAAAAAAAATACCATACGTTATTTCGGGATAAAATTTCTAATTGTGATTATCATATTTTTTACAAAATTACCGTACATTACTTCGGGCTGAACTTCATAGCAAAATGTCATATTTTTTACACAATACCATTAACATTTAATTGATTTATTGTGATTATTGGAGGCAAGCACCTTCTACGCAAAAGAGCTAAAGAAAAATATGTTTATCCCTATACGGCCCCCTAACATTCCGATTCCCTTAACTCTAAATAATTAATCACATTTAATAGGTAAATCCTTTACATTGAAGAAATTTTGTTCTTCAGCAGAATACAGTGGTGAGTAAAGCTAGTTACATATGAATAGGCAAAGCTTAGAATAAGAATATAGTAGTGAAAGTCTCACCTTATTCTGTTATATGTGCATGATATATATATACTTAAAATAACACTTATTACATTTTTACAAAAAAATATATATATATACCACCTAAATATTCTAATAAAATCTTAATAAACTTTTGTACACTTTGCACATCTAAAACTCATCATCATTTTACCGTGATATCTTTTCACACTAAAATATTCCTCAGTCAACAACATCTCACTTGCTTTTTTGTATTGTTTTTTATTTTTAAAAATTAAAAGAAAAAGGAAAAACAAAGAAAAAAAAATAATTAAGTTCATCCAAACCAGAAGGTGTTTAAGCGTTGTGCACTTTCAACGGAAAGCAATGACCACTTTAGCACTTTTATGTATAAGATGTGTGTCAATAATAGAAATCTATAGATAAATAATGAAAATATTAAACAATGTGAATAATAAATATATTAAATTTTTCATTTATTAGGTGTGCAGATAGTTATCTTAATATTAAGTTTTAAGTAAATAATTTGAAAAATATAGTATATTTTTAATTTATTAAACTAATTTTAAAATTTATTATTCATATTATTTATAAAAATAAATCATTATCTACCTAATAAAACTTATCAATAATATCCGTTACGTTCAATATGGAAATAGATGAACGAGCTTACATGACTAATAAAATTTATCTAAATTAAATTTTAAATATTAAATTCTAAAGAGTAAATATTTCACAAAGTCATGACTATGGAAACAAAAAACACGTCTCTCACCTTATAATTTTAAGAGGTCATTTTAATAAAAATACTAAAAATATTTTTTTTAATTTTTATATGTATTATTTTATTATTAGACATTTTTATTAAACTGGTTAATAATTTATATTTTAATAAACAAAAAAAATCAGTTCATTATAACAATCATAATAAACTTAATTGTCTGCATTATAATTATTAGATCCGGTTTGATCCGATCGAATTACACAATTTAAATTAAAGAGTAAATGCCCAAAATGGTCCCTCAAATTCAAATCGGTGTTCAATTCAGTCCTTTAATTTTCTAAATGACCAAATAAATCCCTAAAATTCAGAAACGTGCGTCCCCGTTAGTCCCTCCCAGAATTGCCGTCTTAACGTTGCTGATGTGGAACGTTAACTGCCATGTGGGCATTCTATTAAACGACGTCGTTTGAGTTGTGGGTGCCCTAAACCTGTAAAACGACGTCGTTTGAAATAACGTATTCTCCCCCTTTGAATAAACAATTGTTGTTGGTCCTCCCTTCCACTTCAACGTTTCCCACCAAAATTTCAGAAAACCTTTCTCTTCTCCTACGTCCCTTCATTCTCCCATACTTCCCACTCAACATTTCATCGACGAGGATCATCCTTAGCATCTGTTCTCTCCGGTCAGTGAAGAAGTCATCAACGAAGCATCACCTTCGTATACTGCCGACGGTGAGAGGTAACAGTTCGACTTGATCATTCTCTTCCATTTTTTTGGTTTTCATTGAGGGTTGTTGATACTTATGTGTGAATGCGTTGTTGTATATGTAAGGGAGTGGTTTAGAATGTTGTGGTTGTTGATGGCGCAAATGTTAGGGTTTAGGGTTTCTAATATGAAACTTGTAACCACATAAATCATAATCTTGTTTAAGTTATAGTCAGTAGGAAGTAACCACATAAATCATAATCTTGTTTAAGTTATATGCATCCTTATTACAAATATAGTTTGATTTCTAGTTCTTTGCAATATGGCTGTTTTGCGACAAAATGAATAATCCTGTCTGTTTTGTGCATTGTGCTGTAAACTTCAGATGCCTGATCGATTGAGACTTGTTTTCCACCATGGTGGAGCGTTTGAGACAGATCCTAGGGGAAATTTTATCTACACTTCTGACTTGTATGATGAATGGGTTGGAGTTGATGAAGACTATCTTGACGTGTTTGCGGTAACAGGTTATTATAAAGAGTTGGGGTATGATAAGGCTGAAGCATGTTGGTATCTGGAGCCTAAACATGTGTTGGAATTTGGTCTTAGGAGATTGAAAGTGGACCAGGACCTTGTTGATATGATCAAGCACTGCCATGAGAATAACAACGTCATCCACATCTATTTTGAGCACGGAACTTCGATTCCTGAGATAATTGATGTAATGAATTTGTCTGAGGAGGATGGTGCTAAAGGCCAGAAGGTCGGAATGGAAGGCATGAAAGAAGATATAGTAGAAGGTGTTGAATCTGTGAAGAAAACCAGCACAATATTAAGTCAACTTGAAGAACCAGTTACCTTTATCCCAGTTGAACTGAAATTCACTGCACCAAGTCCACTGTCCACTACCCACTGCCCCATCTCCACTGCCCCCGAAGCCACTGCTTCCCAAGCCACTGCCCCCGAAGCCACTGCCCCCCATCCCACTGTGACACAGCCCGTTGCTCCGAAGCCCATTCCCCCCCAACCCACTGCCTCCCAGCCCGGTGTGACACAGCCCGTTGCTCCCCAGCCCACTGCCCCCAGCCCACTCCCTCGAAGCCCAGTACACGAAGTTCAACTGCCAATAATTTTAATGGCGACAAATCATGTTCACAGGCGAAGTCCCCTAAATCTCTATCCCAACCAAATCCCATTACATCCAAACCTGTGTCTCAAAAAGTTTGGTCTCAACCCACTCCTTCAACCAAGAATGCACAAATTAAAAAAAACAGCGCATCAAAGAAACAATCCAAGCCTATTAACTTTAAATTCAACACGTCTACCAAAATGCCTAGAAGGTATATCACAAGATCACAAGGCTGGAGAAAACAAGCAAGCAAGGAGCCAGTTCAGTTGAATGTTGATAGCTCATCTGATTCTTATGAGTCTGCAGAGGACAGTTTATACAAGCCACACATGCCACTTGACTCTCTCGACTCAAGCAGTGACAACAATGATGATGTTAGTCCTAGCAGTGATAGGAGAAAAAGGAAGACTGCCAGTGACAAAGACAAAGGCAAGAAAAAGGTTGTTAATGATGAAGATACTTCTCGTCCCCCATCAATGGATGCATCTGATTATGAAAAGGAGGTAGATGATGATGAGAACGAAGAAAACTTGCAATGTATGTACCGCATATTATAATTAATGTGCATATATATTGATTTTATTCTGTTTCTGTTGGTGATGTAATGTATAAATTTGTATGGCAGTGTCTTTCTCTGATGATAGCTGGAAGTCTGATGAACTGAAGACTCCACCAGACTCTGAAGATGAAGCAGACCCAGCTGCGAATCCCATCTTCAATGATGCTGCCAAGTTTGGACATGTGAGATTAGAGCTAGGTATGGAGTTTACCACTAGGGATGCCTTTAAGAAAGGGGTTAGAAATTATACATTGCAAGAGGGTAGGAGTGTAAGGTACAAGAAAAATGATACTACTAGATGTAGGGTGGTATGCAAGAATGAAGATTGTCCCTAGATGGTGTTTTGTTCTTATAGCAAACCGAATGGATGTTGGCAGATTAAGACCTTTAATGATGATCATACATGTGAGAGAACTTTCAAGAATAGATGTGCAACTAGGTCTTGGGTAACTGACATACTTGTTAAGAAGGTTAGGAAGCTCCCAGCTTTTAGACACAGTGAGGTCTTTAATTACTTTAAAGCAAAAACTAGAATACAACTGTCTAGGACTACAATTACAAGAGCTTTGGGTGATGCAAGGAAAATAGTGAGGGGTGATGAAGCTGCTGAGTATGCTAAACTCAGAGATTATGCGGAGGAGCTGTTGAGGTCTAATCCGGGCTCAACTGTCAAGTTAGGTGTTAGTCCAATGCCTAACGGAGAAGGTGTCTTCGAAAGGTTTTATGTGTGTTTGCATGGATGCAAGAAAGGTTTTGTGGGTGGCTGCAGACCCTTGATAGGACTTGATGGGGCTTTTTTGAAGACCTATTATGGAGGATGGCTGCTGTGCGCCATGGGTCAGGATGCGAACAATCATGTGTATCCAATTGCATGGGCAATTGTTCATATTGAGAACAAAGACAACTGGAAGTGGTTCTTGGAGCTCTTGCAGGAAGACATTGGAGATCAGACAGAGCATGGTTGGTGCTTCATCTCTGATATGCAGAAGGTAACCTAACCTATATGCTTTAATTAGATGCACGATAAATTATTTGAAGGACCATTTTGGATTAATGAACCAAATTTGAAGGACTATTTTGGAGAATTGCAGAATTTAAGAATTTAAGAATTTCAGTATATGGTAACCTATATACTATTGTTATGGCAATTGCAGAATTTAAGAATCCTTAAGCGCATAAGTTCAAAATAGAACCTGTTTTTCAATTTATTATTATATATCTGGTAAAAATTAAGAATCTGTTATTTGCTCAGGTTTTTAGGTGACTACTTTGTTATCTTGTAGGGTTTAATCCCAGCATTGCGTGAAGTTATGCCAGGTGCGCATCACCGCTTCTGTGCGTGGCACCTTTGGCAAAACTTTCAGAAACAATGGAAGGACTCACACTTGAAGAGTTTGCTTTGGAAGTGTGTTAGAGCCATGACTGTCCAGGAATTCAACGGACATATGCAGTCTATAAAGAGGGTGAATGAGAAGGCGTGGGCATATTTAGACAAGTTTCCTAGGCAGGCATGGACCAGGGCTCACTACAAGGACTTTCCAAAGGTTGACAATGTCTGCAACAACATGTGTGAGGTGTTCAACGCTGCCACCAAACCATACAGATGTAAGCCCGTCTTGACTTTACTGGAGGAGGTTAGGAGGTATGCCATGACTAGTATGGCAAGGAACAAACTGAAACTCTCTAGCCATATGGGATACTTACCTCCGATTCAACAAAGTAGACTTGCAAAGGAAAGGCATTACAGCAGGTACTATACACCAATGTGGTCTGGAGATGCGGCTGAAGTGATGTTTGAAGTGCATGGTGAACCACATAATGTGGTGGTTGATTTGGGAAACCAAACATGTAGCTGCAGGTCTTGGCAGTTATCGGGTAAGTACTATTTTGTTTGATTGTTTTTATTTTTTTGTGTAATTGCACCGTAGTATACCTATCAAGACACTTAGTTACTCAAATTTTTTATGTGGTAGGGTTACCTTGTCGTCATGCAATAGCTGCGATTTCAGTCATGAATGGTAGACCTGAGAATTATGTCCATGCATGGCTAACAATGGGCTCATACAACAAGACTTATGAGTACCATATCAACCCGGTAAGAGGCCAACAGCTGTGAAAAACATCAGAATACCTCCATTGCTTACCTCCTGTAAGGAGCAAACCCCGTGGCAGGCCATCACATTATGCAAGAAAAAAAGATCAACATGAGGCACCTGTTCGGGGGAGCCAAGAGCGCACAGCAACAAAATTGAAGAGAAAATATGGCAAATTCACATGCGGGACATGTGGGGATGTTGGTCACACAACAAGGAGTTGTAGAATATCAAAGAAACAAAAGGCTGATGAGCTAGCAGCTGCTGCAAAGGCTGCTGAAGATGCTGCAGATAAGGGTGACACTGGTTCTAAAGGTAACAAAGGTGAGGTTGTTACTGAAGAATGTGAGGTTGGGGCTGAAGGAGGACAAATTGATACTCAAACAGAAGTTGCTGCTGAAGGGGGTCTAGGAGCTGAACAAGAACCTGCAACTAAGGTATTGTTGTTATTGATATTGTTGCTATTGATAAATCTGGAAACAAACAAATCCATATAATGACTCTTGTATTGTTGTTGTTGATATCATAGGCTGTAAAGACTACAAAGACTGCAAAGAAAGGCCATCTGAGAACTAAATGTGAGAGACGCATAGACAAACTCCCTGTCAAGAGGACAACTTCATCCACTGCTGCTACTGCTGCGACTGCTCCACATCCAACTGAGATTTCAAGAGAGACTATCCAGGGAGCTAGTGCAGCAACCTCTGAAAAACTTGCCTCTTCTTGAAATTTGTTCCAAATCCAGGATCCAACCCACCAAGGAAAACTGTCTAACTAGCACAAAGTGTGGTGGCTTTTTGAGTTCATGTTGTTGTAGCTGAATGTTATGCTTAAAGAATTCTGCCTTTTTTTAATGTAACCTGTCAAACTTGTATGCATGGCCTTTGAATGTTGTTATGGCCTATGATGCTTTGGGTTGTGATACTATGTTATGCACAATGTGCTTTAGCACAAACAACACTTGTTTCGGTATTAGTTATCTTAAATTAATGAAGTTTTTGGTTTAGTTCATGTTGTGATTTATCTCTTTCTGGTTTAGTTGAACACAATTTTTAGCAGAATAAGTGCAACATCAAGAGTTGAACTCATGTCAAATTAGTGTTTCATTTCATTTCATTCCATCTTCATCAAGACATTACATACAACTTAAGAAATTTAAAATTTCATAACATTATCATCATTTGTTGAATATAAACCCCAACAAACTAAAGCCTAAACACACACCAAAAGTAACAACAAAAGCCAGCAGCATCATTGTCATCATCTTCACGGTCCTAACATCACTCTCCAAGATTGTCATCCTCCAACTTAACTCATGCAAAACTTCTAGTGGAATGGGTGCTGCAGAAACTTGATCTTCACACCCATCAGCCCAGCGAAAAAAATTACAGTGAATTCCATACTGCAAAGTAAAAAATGCAGGTGAATCCAAACTCAAACTCAAACCATCTTAACATTTTCTTCACAGCCATAACCTTACCTCATAGTTCGGACAACCATAAAATGGTCTACCAAGATTTTCTGCAGTTGTTGAGTGCTTCATCACCGTTCGAAGCCCGCAATAACAGAAAACACCGTTCTTACCTCCCCTATTTCGCATTCCTTTGTTGCCATAAGGTCTGCCTGCGGCGTTGTTTCTACTTGAGCTACTTTGGCTTTTCTCGCCACCACCCATCATCACTCACACAGACAAGAAATCAATTTGGATTTTACGGCGAAGAAGAGATGTCGAACAGAAGAGAAGGAGAGTCGGAGAAGAGAAGCAGAATCGAAGAAGACAAGAAAATTAGGGTTTTATAATTGCAATGGACTAATTTGGGTAATATTAGGCAATTCCAGATACCAATTTCAAACAAATTCAACCTTGGCACACATCAGCATCCAGCTGGAACGCCCACATGGCAGTTAACGTTCCACATCAGCAACGTTAAGACGGCAATTTTGGGAGGGACTAACGGGGACGCACGTTTCTGAATTTTAGGGATTTATTTGGTCATTTAGAAAATTAAAGGACTGAATTGAACACCGATTTAAATTTGAGGGACCATTTTGGGCATTTACTCTTAAATTAAATATCTTTAAATTTTTTGATAAAAAAATAAATATATTTCTAACTTTTTATTTTGCAGATATTTAAATCCCTAAAAATTTAAAAATACAATTAGATCCCTAAAAAAATTGAGGTTTTGTTATAAAAAAATCGATTTTATTCTAATTTGTTAAGAAATAAAAAATAATCAATTTATTAATACGTCCAATAATAATATAGCACGTAAACGTTTTTACAAAAAGACGTTTTACAAGCTTTTATAAAAGCATCTCCCATAATTTTATATGAACATTCCGTGAAAGTCGTAGCTTTTCAAGTCCAATAATAGATATACATCTTCACCTGCAATTGCTCGAAAGCAATATCCATTTGTCTAGCTCAAAGGTTACATAATTCTGTTCTAACAAGGGGCGACCAAACCCACCGGATCCGGCAATAATTAAAATAAAAATTTAATTTTAATTCATTATTGATAATATAATAAAATATTTTATATAATCGTATAATTACATTTAATTTTTTGGATCATCTTTTAAGTGATTAATATAAAAAATAAATATTTTTATTAATATAATATTATATAATTAAATACAAATATAAAATATTTTAGATTGAGAGTATATTTAAAATTAAATTTTTAAAAAATTGCTGGTCCATCCCAAGACTTTTTCTTTGTTTAATTTGTAGGTAAATTGTTGCCACCTGTTGGATTTTACTCTTTTGTTCATGAATGTTATAGGCTACAATGATTCCTAGAACGATTCTTGAATAAATTTCTTGTGAAGAAATGAAGACAAACCTGGGTGGGGAAATAGCAAATGAACTTATTTCAAGAATAGTAAATATTATTGTTACTTATGATTTATGAAGTTCGTTGTTGAGGTAACTTCTGAGATCATTGAAGTTTCTGCGTAGTGTCTGAAATCACCATTGAAGTAGCTTCTGAGGTCACCAGATTTGTTTATTTATTTACAGCAAGGTTAGATGGATATAATGGTTAGTTATTGGTTCAGGTTGGATCTAATTTGCATTTGTATGTTGACATGTTTATCTTCATGAGTTATTTATATGTACTGAAGTTATAACTTTCTTAATTAAATGAATCTAATAATCTATAATGACTCACCTTTCTCTGCTGATTACATGCTGGATAAAATACAATAAAATTGCTGGCCCCTAAACTTTTCCATTTATATTTCTATATTTAATTACAAAAATTGGATCCAGAAAATATGACTATGATATGCAGGTGTAATTAAAAGTTGCTGGGAACGGGAGCAACACAAGAAAATAGAAAAGGGTAAACAAAAATGCATGCCTGGTTTATATTATAATTAGTTACTAAAATTAGTTTTTATGTAGTTATATATGAATTAATATGTATTTTTGTATTTTATACGGATAATATATTAAAATATATAATTTTTTATTAAAGGTAATTAAATAAAATATATATAATAATTAATAAATATTTTACAAAGTTATAATTAAAAATAAATTTTAATAATTTTTAATTTAAAATATTAAAAATAATTAGTATTTATTTTAGTCAATTTAGACTGGTTGAATAATAATTTTATTCGTCTACTTAAGTAAATATTAGGGGTTTAAATCTCATTTTGTGCATATATAATTTATTAGTTAACCGTAAATTATTAAATAAAACTTTAATCCACAGTAAATTAATCTTTGACTTATTAAATTTAAAAATGCCATAGAAAATATTAGTATTTATCTTTAAAGTCTATTGAGTTAGAAAGTATTGTTAAAAAAAATGATATTTACCTTTAAAGTAGAATAATATTGCGAGAATGGGAGCAACATAACAAAATAATAAAGGTAAACAAAACTATTAAGCGTATACTAGAATTAATTATTAAAATTAGTTATTATATATTTGTATATAAATATACGTGTAAATTAATTCATTTTTAATATATATTTTATAAATTTTAATTATATTATGTGTACACTAAAATTAATTTCTGATATAAAATACACATTAAAAATAAGTTAAATAATATATATTTATACATAAATATACATTAATTAATTTTAGTAGTTAATTTTAATATATATAAATAATATTTATTTATATTTTAATATATTTTATATAATAACTAATTTTGATGACTAATTTTAATGTACACCTACTACAATGATAAAAGAAGAATTGGAAGGTGGGTGTGTGAAAGCTACAAGAGTCATTTTATTGTGGTTTACTTTTTTAATTGATGTCTATAATTTTATTAAATTTTTAATTTAGTCTCTATATTTTTTTTAATTAGGTTTTTACACTATTTTTAATTTTATAATAAGTCATTTTTGTATCAAAAATGTTAAAATTAACAAAAAATTTCTTCCAAAATATATACAATAAAAAATCTAATTAAATTTTTAATTTTAAATACTTTTAATTTATAAAAAAATTAGTTAATAATTCTAATATTTTTTATACTAAAAAAAAGTCTAACTATAAAATTAAAAATAATATAAAAATTTAATTAAAAAAATATAAAAACGTAATTAAAATTAGTAAAACTATAACAACCTTAAGAGTAATTAAATCTTTTATTACATATATTACCTGCAAAACTAATACCAGGACAAAGGGGAATACAAAGTTAGACTGGTTTTTTCAATTTTCCTTATAAATCAATGATTCTACGTGTTGAATTTTTTATTACATTTTTATAGTTAGAAGTTTCTAATTAAGTTATTAAAGTATAAAAGTTTCCAAATCCTTAATTTCATTACAATACAAAAACATGACCATAAATATAGTAAAATAAAAATTGATAATCAATACTACTTTCAATTGATAATTAATTAAATCTTTTAATTTAAAATTTTTTAAGTGACAAATTTTTTATATATGAGAGATTTTTTGTAAAATATATAAATATTAAAGTTTTTGAAATTTTACCAGAATATGGGGGGCTAATTATAAAATTAGAAATTGTTGAATGAGATTTTTATTTTTATTTTTTGAAAAATTATAAAAAAATAGTTGAATGAGATTTTTATTTTTTACAAAATTGAAATAAAAAATCATTGTGTGAGATTTAAAAAAAACAAAATAAAAAATCATTGGTGAGTTTTTTGTTGTTTTTCTTAATTTACATCATGTATTATTTTATATATTGATAATAAAAAATTATAAAAATAATATACATATAATATAAATTACAAATTTAATAAGAGAAAATATATGGAGCCAATGACATAAGCGTATAATGTGTACAATGGAAGTTTAGGAAGTATTAGAGATATGACCATTAGTGTTACATTATATTGTCAGGTTACGCTTTTTAGAATCAGTGGGTTCATAAAAAATCAAGAGTTCAATTCTTTGTAAATTCCAAAATCAGCTTAGGTCATTGGCTCCCTAACAGTGCTCATTCAATAAATAATTAAGTTCTTATTTGCATTGTTAATTTGTTAAATCATTATCGTGCCATCCCTGATACTTTTTACTGACGGTACTTAATTATCACATTCATACTATAAGCCGCGGAGAGGAAAGAAAGTCGTAAGGGACTCGAAAGGTCAGAGGAAACTTCGAATTAATTAAACCGCTGGCGATTAGCTTCACCCTTTTATATTGATTGATTCCCCTGATTCAACTTCCAATCTGCCAATTAACGCATTCCTATAGCTTGTGTTTGTTTCCTCTTTCTTTTTCTCATCACTTTGAACTTCATCGCCGTTAATAATGGCGCACACAACGCAAATTGCCGTTCTTGCATCGCTACTTCAACAAGCATCGGAGAGCATCCTTGAAATGCTTCAAACGGCAAGAAAGAGCAATCGGAACAGAGGAGTTCTAAGGTCAGTAATCCTCACAGAGTTGACTCCTCTGTTCAACGAGATCAAGCAATACAATTACGACGACGAACACCTTGATCGACAAAGAGAGCAAATCACGGCTCTTATAACAGAAAATGACGATGACGGTGCAAGCCTATGCAATTGCAGTTGCTCTTCTTGGTCGCACTTGTGGGAAAATTGCTTCTCCTGGCTCGTTCGGCATATAAAGAATAATAATAATAATAATAATAACAATGATTATGATTGTGATTACTTTGATGAAGCTTTGAGGGAGGATTTGAATGAGACGCTTGAGAAGTTGAGAGAGATTATTGAGCTGCTTAAATGTGGCAGTGGTTCGGAAAGGAGGGGGGTATGTGGTGTTCCAGAGAAGCGAGGGTTCACGGTGGGATTGGAGGAGTCAATGAGGAAGTTGAAGGCGGAGGTTATGAGGAAGAGGGATGGCGTGTCGGTCATTGTTTTGACCGGCTTGGCTGGTTCTGGGAAGACCACTTTGGCTACATCGCTCTGTTGGGATCAACAAGTCAAAGGTATGCTATTATTGTAGTCAATTTTACCAAAAGTTTATAACTGAGATCGTTAGATGATTTGACTGATTTGACAAAAATTTTATCTAAAAAATTTCAGCTATTAACTTAAGATAAAATTAACTACACCTGAATTTTCACCTTTCTCCTTACCAATAGCTAATATCATGAATTGATTGATGATATATTAGTGAGAAAAGCCAGTAACTATCAATTTCCACTCTTGAGGCTACTATTATAGTATATTATTGAATTATTAAATTAAAAAAATTAAATTAATAATCAAAATTAATGTAATATAAAAATAATAAATTTTATTAATTTTTTAATATTTTTTATATTAATTAAAATAAATTTAAATACCAATAGAATTTATTATTTTTTATTAGTATTTTTAGTTTAGCTCATATTTTTAAATATTATTGACTAACTATTGAATAATAATAATAAATTTGGCTGACTCTAACCTCATGTTAGTATTTTGTGTAATTTATTTTAAATTTTAAACCGTCTGTCTAAAAAAAATAGTAAGGGTGTTGTTAATAAGTATATTAATAAAGACATTTGTTAGAGATATTATAAATAAAAAGTTGATATAAAAATAAAAAGTAAAGATTTTTTTATTTTTCATATAGTCAATTAATTTTATTGTGTATATTGCATAAATATCAATATTAATTATATATTTTTATTTATTTAAGAATATATAATATTATCTATCCAGATAATTTCGAATATATAAATAGCTACAAATTCAAGAATTTAATAACTAATCCAGATAATTTTATTTATCAAAAATATTAAATTATTTAAATAAAAGTATTTAAATTAATAAATACACAAGAAATTAATATTATTGAAGAATTTAAATTAAAGTGATTAAGTGTAGCGTAGTTGAAAAGTAATTAATTGATGAAACTATTTTAATTAATATGATTAAGTGTAGTATTATTGAATTATTTTAGTTAAAGTGATTATATGTCATCATTTATGTTAATAGTTTTTGATAAAGTTAACTGGGGGATAAGATTGATGAGTTGCTTTTATTTGGGACACAATAAAAAAAAAATTAGAATAAGATTAAGACTTATTCCAAAACATTTGAGGCAAAAATAGTGCTTTGTGCTAATTTATGTTATAATTTTTTTCTATATTAAGTTATATGATATGTTAAATTAAAATACTTTTTTAAAGTGATATTTGATCTCATATACTATAAAAAAAAATACCTATTTAACAATATTTTTAAAGCTATATTTAAAAGTGTAATCTATTCATAAAATAAACTATACTTTTCTCTGTGTTATTTTTTAAGGAAAATAAAAAATATAGTTATAAAGTATTAAAAAAATAGCAAAAGATTGGAATATATATCCTCTGGGACCTGGGCTTAATAAGTCTCTCCTGTATATTGTTGTGAATTTTGAGGGGTTTTTTGACAACGTTATAAATATACTTTTGTTAACACTTATTGAACTTTGGATTATATTGGTTTAATTTTAATGAATTAACTAATATGAAATAATTGACATACTAAATTTAAATTTAATTATTTCATCGATCTTTATAGTTTTATCAAATTTTTAATTAAATTTTTATATATTTTTTTAATTAAATTTTTATAACATATTAAATTTTATACTTAAATTCTTATTAACATTAAACATTAAAAAATATTTATGAAATGCCCATATTTTCTGCCTGAGAAGGTAAAGAAGTCATGATACTCTTATTTTATAGGTAAGGTTCACTTCCCTTATCCTCTCTTTTTCTATTAACACAAATCTAAAAGCAAATATTTTGTCATAATTAATTTTTAATACGATCAGAAATAAAAATTTTTTCATAACATAATCAATTAATAACAAGTAAAATATATAATCAAAATTTATAATTAAAATATTTTTAACACTAAAAAAATTTAGCATAATTAGTGAATGTAAATAAAATTAATTTAAAAATAGAAGTAGAGAAAAAAGACAAAACAAAAGCAAAAACAGAAGCAAGCAAAACAAAATAATATAAAGGTCTAATCTAAAATCGAACTTGAGACTGTGAGCACGAGCAGCGACAACAGATGGGAAGGAACAATGTGGCAGCAGTGGCGTCATCCTCCACCACCTCCCTATTTCGTGGCATCCACTCTTCTCTTTCTCTCTCGCAACGTGATCTTTCCTTCGCAATTCCTCTCTCGTTTTGTCTTTCTCTTTTTTCTATCATTTTGGGTCTCCCTCTCTCTCTTTGCGTGGTAGTGGCAGTGACAGTAATAGAGGACATCTGGCGACTGTGACAGTGGTAGTGTTCTCTTCCTCTTTTTTTATTTCTTCCCATCATGGCATCATTGGCGCCATCTTCTCTTTCTTCTCCTTCTTTTTCCTCTCTTATTTCTCTTCTTCTTATCCTCTCTCTATTAGCATGAGAGAATGTCGAGAGTTTTTTTTGTAATTTAGAAAATAAAAAATGTTGTCTTTGAGGTTTTCTTGTTATATGTGTGGTATATTCGTTTTGTTTAACGTAATATTTCATTAACTCTAACATTTTTGTCACGATAAGGATTGGATTTAATTATAAAATTCAATATGTTATAGGAATCCAATTGAAAAGAAGTATAAAAATTTAATAAAAAATTTAATAAAATTATAAAGACCAACAAAATAATTAAACTTAAATTAAAAAAATAAAAAAATGAAAAAGAGGGTCATAGTAATAAAGTGTGTGATACAGGTATATATTTTTGCTTTACAATACAAATAGTTATTTTAATAATATCACTCTTTTTTTTAAGAATTAAGTACGATTTTGATCCCTAGCGTAGAGGTAGAAAATTTATTTTATTTTTGACATTTTTTTTGCTACAAAATATCCCAAATATTTAATTTAATTTTAAAATCATCTTTCGAATGAAAATATCCCTCCCTTCTTCTTTTCGAAAATCAACTAGAAGCAGAAGAATAGAGGCACAAGCAAACACAGAAACAGAAGCAAGCAGAAGTAGAAAGCAAAAACAGAATAGCAATAATCAAACAACAACAACTAGAAGAAGAATAACAACAATAATAATGGATAATGAAATCAGAGCAACCATAAAAGTAGAACCAGAAACAGAAGCAAAAGCAACCAAAATGGAGGAGGGGCTGAGGCGGCGAATTGCAAATTACGAGGGGAGGAGAGCTGCGGCAGTGACGGCGACGACACGAATTGTGACGAGAACAGCGATGCGATGGTGGCAGGTTACAAATCGCGACGAGGAGGGCACTGTGGTGGTCGGCGGCGCTGCGAATCGTGATAAGAACAGGGGTGTGGCACGAGAATGACTCCGCTCCTCTCTTCTCTTTCTCTCTCTCTGCTCTCTCCTCTCTTGCCGTTAGTGTGAGTGTGTACTATGGACAAAAGGAGCAGTGGCGAGGAAGCAGTGATGGCGGCGGCGGTGGCGGCATGGAGATTCTCCACCTTCCCTTCCCTCTTCCCTCCCTCTTTCCTGGAAATAACACCCCCCTCCTCCAAAGTGCGACCTTTCCTCCCTCTTTTCCTGTTTTCTTTTTTTATTATTTTATATTTTTTAGTTAGGGATAATTTGGTAATAAAAATAAAAAATTTGATAAAAAGAACGATCTTAAAACTAAGTTAAATCTTCGAAATCATTTTTTAGCGAAAAGAGGCTAAGAACAAAATAAATTTTCGACCTTTACGTTATGGACTAAAATCGTACTTAACCCCTTTTTTTTCAATTTATATAACACAAAAAAATTATAAAAAATGATATTATAAAAATTAAAAGTGATATTATCATTTTCTAAAAATACTATTCCCTAGCTATGTTTAATGCTTTTAGTAGAAGTTTAGATTTAAGATGGTAACAAAAAAAATTCATATTTCGCACACATGGGACGGATCTAAGGGAGGATAAGCATAGGTTTCGATCCCCCTTCTCCTTAATTTTTCTGAACAAAAGTTAATAATTTTAAGCGTATAAAGTTATTATTATATGTTATATAATTTTATTTTCTATTTAAAAAATAAAATGAGTAATTGTTTTATATAAATAATTAAACTTTTAAACTCAAAAATTAGTAACAATCCTTAAATTAATAAAAATATTATTCTCAATCACTTTTTGATAAAATACATTTTCAAATTTTTAAATATTTAAACTGCTTTTTTCTTTTTTTAAATATTTTTTTCTTATTTTTTACACCTGTTATCATATAAAAATATTTTAATATTATAATAATATCAACATCTAATTAGGTGTTAAAAAAAATCTTTATTATATATTATAGTACAAACATGAAATTAAATTATTTTAATTTTTTTATTTTTCTCATAATAATAAAATCATAACATATTAAGTAAATTCATTAAAACATTTATATTTATATATTTTATTCATGAATATATTTTAAATACATATAACAAAATTATTAAAATAATTTATTCTTATTATTTTATGCCATTTTTTATCATATAAAGTATAAAAATATAACTTACTATTACAATAATACTCAACAAAATAAATTAATTAAAAAATAGATAATTTTTATATTTTATTGAATCCAAATGAAAAAAATTTATAAGAACTAAGATAACTTTTTATATAATAAACACTTATTGACATTTTTTAATTAAAAAAACTACTAATCATGATTATAAGAATTAAGATAACTTTATTATATAACAAGTATCTATTAATATTTTTTAATTAAAAATATACTAATTATAATTATATATATTACTAAATATATATACAATATTATATTTAATTATACAATATTTTAATTTTAGGCTCATTTTCTAGATCAGTCTCTACACACCTAAATCAAAATGAAGCTATATATATGCATTTTAATTTGAAATGATGATATATACAAGAATCTTTAAACAGATCTCTTTCGTTTCCTTAGGTAAATTCAAGGAAAATATCTTATTCATCACATGCACGAAAACATTCAAGATAAAGATAATCGTAGAGAGACTCTTTGAACACTGTGGATATCGAGTGCCGGAGTTTCAAAGTGAAGAAGATGCAATTAACCGAATGGGAGTTTTGCTGAGGCATATTGGAAAAAGTAGTCCAATGTTGTTGGTCCTTGATGATGTTTGGCCTGGTTCAGAATCCCTTGTTGAGAAATTCAAAATACAAACATCATCAGATTACAAGATTCTTGTTACTTCAAGGGTTGCATATCCTAGATTTGGCACCCCATGTATCGTCTTAGAACCACTCAATCATGAAGATGCATTAACACTCTTCAGTCACTTTGCCCAATTGGAAGATAACTACTACTTAAATTTCCGAAATGAAGAAGATATTCTCCAAAAGGTGAGTATTCTTACTTTGTAAATTTTAATATTTTTGTGACTTTTAAGATTAAAATTTAATTTTGATGCAATGTTATTATAAAACTATTTTAACATTATCTCAACAAAAATAACTATATTTTACATAACCATGAGAATACGTGGTCATAAAAGAATGATATAATTGAACAACTGTATTAACCGTTTTACATTTTTAGTGCATCAAAATTAAACTTTTAAGATTATAGTGCATTCAAATCTAATATATTTTGATATAATATGTGTTTAGATATATTGAGTAATGGTTAAGGTGTTTTATGAATAAAAGTTGGATACCAAATAAAATATTTATTTATTAAATCATTTTTATTAATAGTAATTTATAGTAATTAGTAATTAATTAATGATATTAAAAAATACTATTCATATATTAAAATTAGCTACTAAAATCAGTCACCATATATTTTGTGTACAAATATAGTTGGTAGTTAAATTTATTTTTAATGTATATTTTATATTCTAATATATTCTATTCTGGTGGCTAGATAATTTTAATTTATTCCTAACATAGTTGATAGTAATAGAGGCTTAAATGTGAGTTGTTAATTTTGAGCTTGCTAAAAAAACCATGGTGATTGGCAGATTACTTGCTTCTTAAGGTGCTTGATTCATGTCTTGTTAGTTACTAAGTAAATTTTCTTGCACTAAAAATGCAGGTTGTAAGAGGTTGCAAGGGTTCACCTCTTGCAATTACTGTGATTGGTAGATCAATAAGAAATCAACCTTATGAATTTTGGCTCAAGATGGTAGAGAAATTGTCACAGGGTCGTTTTATATTTGATTCGAGTGAGGAATTACTAAAATGCCTCGAAAATATTTTGGAAATTTTAGAGGATAAGCCTATCATAAAGGAGTGCTTCATGGACCTAGGGCTATTTCCGGAAGATCAAAGAATCCCTGTTACTGTTCTCTTGGATATATGGACTGAGTTGTATGGAATGGATGATGATGGCATAGAGGCAATGACTATTATCAACACATTAAACTCTATGAATTTGGCTAATGTCTTAGTTGCAAGGTACAAATTAAATTCTTCAATCCAGTTTATATAAATTTTATGGCACGCTGAATAGGCTGCATTGCTCCAGAGTGGGAATTTTATATTAGAGAAAAAAAAAAAAAACAAATGACATACAATTTAGTTTTTTTCAAACAAAATACATACATGTAAGACAATAACTAATATGTCAACTTATTATTATTTTTTTAATTCAGAACAACAAATATTTAGTTGGTTTAATTATTCTGTTGGTTTTTATAGTTTTGCGAAATTTCAATTAGGTTTCTATACTTTTTTTTTTCTTTTAATTAGGTCCCTGCACCAATTTTTTTATTAGGTCTCTTTTGGCAGTAATTGGCTTAATTTTATAAGAATCTAACTAAAAAAAATTGGTGCAGAGATTCAAATAAAAGGGAAAAAAAAGTGTAGATGCCCAATTAAAAAAAATTAGTGCAAAGACTTAATTAAAAGAAAAAAAAGTATAGGGACCTAATTAAAAATTTTACAAAACTATAGGGACCAACAAATTAATTAAACCTATTTAGTTAAAAGAATGATGAACTTGTAAATCAAATATCACTGGTGATAAGAGATGAATTTATTATTTTCAGATTGATAATGGTAGACAACTTTTTCTCATATTTGTTTTTGTTAGATAACAGTTTTTTTTTTAAGTTGAGAATGAAACTCGAACTCAAAATCTCTAGTTGAGGGTTGAGAGATTATACCATTTGAATTATAACTAGTTGGCATATATTAGATAACAGTTTGTACTAATATTTTATTTTAATATTATTAAAAAATTAGAATTTAATAAGATTTACAATCTATAATTTGGCTATCACGATATACTTTAGCATTGCTTGTTTTAATCATATAAAGGTTTTTGTGTCTCTAAAATATTTGTTTCTGTTCATTTCTCAACCAGGAAAAATGCTTGCGACGTTGAAAACTATTACTACAACAACCACTTCATCGTGGTGCATGATCTTCTAAGAGAACTTGCAATTTATGAGAACAATCAAGAAGCAACAGAACATAGACACAGAATGAGCATTGGCATGAACGAACAGAATGGCGAATTTGGGCTTGGGGAGAAGCAGCGAGGCATCATTGCTGAAATCTTTTCAAAATGTTTGAGATGGTGTATTAATAAACAGATGCCGCAACAAATCCATGCACGCACTTTGTCAATAACAATTGGTTAGTTATTCTACACCTTTCTTTCAAAACTAATTAAGAAGCATGAATATATAATTAGTGGTGTGAGGTTTGTTTTTATTCTTTTTTATTTTATTTAAAATATCACAACCTTATAGTTATATAAGTATTATAATACTTTCCTAAAAATAATATTTAAAAAAAAAATGTCTATATATGATATTTTTACCAATTATGATTCACCAAGTTAAGTTTGTTTTCAAATTTAATTACTTTTATCTCATGATTTTTTTAATTTTATATATGAATAATGTTAGGTAACTAATTTTTTTCGACCAATATTAATTATTTTATTTATCTTATATTCTAGACCTTAAATGATATATATTTAACCCTAAATTTTAAATACTAAAATTAGTTAATAATAATTAATTAAAAGTTAGTTTCTTATAATTTCTCATAATATGTTCATATTAATACTCATCATCTTAGTATCTGTATTGCACAATGAAGAATACTAACTAATAAAAGATACATATAATATATATAATTTTAGTACCTAAAATATTTAGATTTTGACAAAAAATAATAAAGACAAGATAGTCCTTAAAAGATATATTTTATTCCACAAAATAATCCCAATATTTGATAAATAGTTAATTTGATCAATTAAGGGTCAATTATTTATAAGATTACTAACATACTTATGCATAAATAATTGATGGTTGACTGACTAAATTAATCGTTGACTAAAATGATTGTGTCTTTATGTCTAATAAAATATATTTTGTAAAAATCATTTTGTTGTTAATATGTTTTAGAGTTCATTTTGTAAAAATCTAAATCTTTTGGATGTGTCCATAAAGTAAGAATTTTTTGAATATTTAAAAACACTTAATTCACACATCATGGGTTGCATTTTCAGATGAAACTTGGCCTTCTTATTGGTCCAATATGCAAACGGCTGACGTTGAAGTTCTGATTTTCCATTTTCGAGCTAAGTTCTTCTCTTTTCCAATGTTCATGCAGAAAATGAGTAAACTCAAAGTTCTCATTGTAACAAATTATGGCTTCTATCCCTCTGAGCTCAACAATTTCAAGCTACTTGATTCCTTACCAAACCTGAAAAGAATAAGACTAGAGAGAATTTCTGTTCCTTCCTTCGGCCACTTAAAGAATCTAAGAAAACTATCCCTCTACATGTGTCAAACAACTCATGCTTTCGAATTCGGTAACTTCAAATTTTCAGAAGCATGTCCAAATCTAGTAGAGTTGAACATTGATTACAGCAAAGATATGGTTGAATTGCCTAATGGAATCTGCGAAATTCCGTCGCTGAAGAAGCTCTGCGTCACTAATTGCCACAAGCTCTGTTCATTGCCGAAAGAAATTGGAAATCTGAAGAACTTGGAAATCTTGAGGCTCAATTCTTGCACTGATTTGCAAGGATTACCAGAATCCATTGGAATGCTTTCGAATCTGCGACTTCTGGACATATCAAACTGCATAAGCCTTCCAAATTTACCTGAAGAAATTAGTAATCTGTATGGTCTAAGGAAGCTGTACATGACGAGTTGCGCGAACTGCGAGTTGCCGTCTTTAGTGTCGAATCTTGAGAATTTGAAGGTGACATGTGATGAAGAAACAGCTACTTTATGGGAAGCTTTCATAACAATGATTCCTAATCTAAGGATAGAGGTGCCTCAAGTTGATGTGAACTTAAATTGGCTTCACACAGTTAATTAGCTATTGCTAATGTATAAGAGAAAGGTTTGGCATCATTAATAATGGAATGAAGAAGTTGTTCCAGTTATGAAAAATGAGAGAAGGTTGTTGAAAGTTCTAGAACTTAATTACTGTATTGTAACAGGCATACTATCGAATCTTCATTCCTATCCGTAGGATGTGAAGGAAACCCTTTGAATTTCGTACGGCCTTGCTCTCTGGATTATTGTAACCTGGATTTTATATGGTTTTAATAATAAGGTGCAGATTTTAAACTGTTCGGAAGGGATAATGAAGAGTAAGGTGGGTAAATGGTAAACAAACCATTTAGATAAAAGACACTTAAAACGTTTATTATTAAAAATATTTTTAAATAATTAAAATTTAATATATATAATTTATTAAGTTATATTATTTTTATTAAAATTAAATCAGATAAATTAATTTGATCAAAAAATCAAAAAATTATATTTTAAATTGGTCTAAATTAATATTTTTTATAAAAAATAATTAAAATAATCTTTATATATATATATATATATATTCTAAATTCTAACCCTATAATAACACAAAGAAAAAAAAAGGGTTAAAACTTAAGGTTCTCAATAAATATATATAATAAAAATATTTTAGTTATTTTCTATAATTGTAGTTATTTTTTATAAAAAAAATATTGATTTAAATCGGTTTAAGGTTTGGTTTACCAATTTTTCGACTAAATTAATTTGCTTAATCTAATTTTGACAAAAATAATATAGTTTAATCGATTATATGTATTAAATTTTAATTAAGAAAAAGTATCGGTAAACAATGAAAATACTAAACAATGTGAACAATAGACATATCGGATATTCATTTCACTAAGTGTGCGGATAGTTATTCTAATATTAAGGTTTAGGTGGGTAATTTGAAGGTGTAATATGTTTTGATTTGATTGGTGGTTTCATGTTGTTTATTTTAGTTGACACTATTTAAAGATAAAAATATGGCAATTTAATATTATATTACAATAAATAATCAAATAATATTTTAAATCCTAACATTTATATATTCTTCTATATGAAAGTCAATTTAATTAACTATAAAAAACTGAAAATATTTTTTTGAATAATATTTGCAAAAAGACCAAACTCTTCTTATTCTGCCCAGCACCATGATGCCTCCATCACACCACAACGCGACCACTTCGTTTTCTATATCAATATATCTGAGTTATATTTGCAAATTTGTTCAGTTATTTATTTTTCTCTTTGATAAAATAATTATAGCTGCAGCTGTATGTAAGTGCATTTTAAAAGTATGGTTCACCAGAATAAAATGCCAACTCTCTACATACATTTATATATGACTGGTTATAAAATAATTATAGATTCATATATATTTATCTATTTTTATTATATAAAAATTTAAACCAAATTATTTTATGAGCTTATATTATATAGTTACTTTTTATCAGCTATTTTGAATAGGTGGTAATCACTAAAAAAAATTTTCTTTTCATTAGACTATAAATATGTGACATTATAAATTCTTTTTTTATTCAAAAAAAAATTTCATTAATCAATACTCTTAATTAATTGAATTTACTATGAATCATTAACTATTTTAATTATAAATAATATAATAATAATTTTCCATTATAAATATTCAAATTGCATATTATTAACGTCTACTTAAATATATAATCAACAATACTCTTATTATTATTACAGTATTATATATTTTATCTATCTCATAATCTCTTCCACAAATTGTCAAAAAATTCTTCAACCATTTTTAACTTTAGTACAAGATCGAAATTACAATATAGAGCATCATTTAGCAAATAGACCAATATTTATATTTATTTTATAAATTTATTTGTTTTATACTATTTGTATAAAATAATCTAATGCCATAATACTAAAAAATAGCTAAATAAATTACATATAACGAACTTTGTTATTATATGACTATGCAAAAAAAAAAATTATATATGACGAATTTTGTTTTTATGTGACTGTGCGAAAAAGAAAAATACAATTTACAAATTTAAATATTTACTAAAGCAAATACTTCAATATATAAAATATAGATTGCTAAATCAGTTTTTATTATATTAACATAGAATTTATTACGATATAATTCTTTATTTTAAGAGTTATATAAATTATCTTATAATTAATTATAAAATAAAAATGTATCTATTATTTTAATTATCTAAAAAACTAAAAACACAAAATTTATAATCTTAGTTTCGTCTGCACATTGCTTCGGTCTAAATGTAGTTATTAATTATTTTATTAACTTCCACAGTAGGTCTTAGTTAAACTGTTAATGATTTTGGTTTAAAGAAAAAAAGAAAAAAACAAGAACTGTGATTATTGCACTTTAATTTTCATATGAACTATGCACTATACCCACAGAGTTCATTTTAAGGGATAAAAATATCCTTTTATAATTAATTTTAAAAGACTAAAGTACTTCTACGGTTAATTTTTAAAATAAAGACTAAAATATTTTTTATGATTAATTTGAAAAAAGATTAAAATACTCTTATAAGATTATTTGATTATATCAGAAACCAAACATTTGAATTTAATATTAAAAATACTAAAATTTTCTTTTATTTACTAAAATATTTTGTTAGGATCTATTTTAAAAAGACCAAAAGATCCTAATTAATAAGATTAATTAAGATCGTTAAGGTCGTTTAATTATATTAAAATAATCTTGAATTGATCTTAGAAAGACTAAAATAAAATACCTTTGTAATTAGTTTGAAAATATTAAATGGCCTCTTTAAAATTTAGGTTGTTAATCATATTATAAATTTAAAATATGAATTTGATTTAAAGATACTAAAATACCCTCAAAATGATATTTAAAAAACCAAAATAAAAAGGATATTCATCATAAAAGATTAACTAAAATAACTTTTTGACGAGTTGAAGTTGTTTAATTGTATTAGAAACCAGAAGTATGACTTTGATTTAATAATAGTAAAATACTCATTTAGTTAATTTCAAAAAGTTAAATTTAGGATTTGTTTAAAATTATTTGAACACCCTTCAAATATTGTTTGATTAGTTGTATTAAAAATTTGATTTTGATTTAAAAATAAATAAATATAACTTTTTTCTTAATTTAAAAAGATGAAATATCCTTTAAAGTTATGTTGTTTATTTCGTCCATTCACACAAATATTAGTATAACAAAGTACTTTAATATCATAATTTATTATTGATTTGAAATTTTAAGGTATGTATAAAGTTTAATGTATCTTGTGCAATTTTTTTTCGCAAGTCTTTTTAGGCAAAGCCTTTATTCAAATTGGATATCCATCAATCTAAAAACTTTAGATATTATCATCACTTTTTTAAGTAAAATTCAGATTATACTGTCGTAGTCTAACCTAAAAGGAAAAGTATGAGGAGCCAATGAAATATTTATACAATGTGTACAATTGAGGTTTATGGAGTATTAGAGATATAATTATTAGTGTTACATTTTTCTGTCAGTTAAATCTTTTGGGATGAGTGGTACATGACATGGTATTAAAACGCTAGATCTAAAAGGTCAAGAGTTCGATCCTTGGTGAATTCAAAAATTAAACTAATTTTTCGAGAAGATGTTTATTATCCTTTGTACTCGGATGATTATTTGTACAAATAATCCATTGACTAAAAATCACTATTAAATCAAATTATAATGAAATACTAATGAGTTCTTGAACTCCTAGTATAAGCCAAGTAGATGAAGAATTTATTGTTCAATTTTGCGTCAGAATTTATTCGACGGGATAAATTTCGTCGGTAATAAATTACCGTTGAATTTATGCATCCAATGGTAATTTGTGTCAGATTTAGTAGTGAAATATGAATATCAAAAAAATAAAATCTGTTACAACTTATCGTAAGAAAATTTTCGACAGCAATATTGGCGCCAAAGCATATGACTTTGTGCCACTTTACCAGCAAATAAGTAGATTAATTCGATGTTAAAAATCGATGAAAATATTTTTTCTAGTTTTTTTTGAAAAATGAGTTGGGTTGTTGTCGTTGGTATATTTTGGCAAATAATTCCGGCGACAGATATTTTTTAAATAATTTTTTCCATCTATCTGTAATAATGTATCCCGATAATTAATAATTGAAAAATGTTTTAAATATGATATAAAGTATCATATATACAAATTAAAAATTCTTTTCAAGAGCCATGCTCTATTATTCTAAAAATGATTATGAATTTGTGTTTGGTTGCTGAAAAAGCCATGCTCTATTATTCTAAAAATGATTACTTTTACTTTTTTCATATTTTAAACTATAGACAAAGAAGAATATATACATGGATTATGAGCATTTGTTTTCTGATATTGAGATCTCCTTTTTTGATGTCCAATTTACTTATGGTATATTTTCTGCTCCATCAAACTTTAAAAGCAATCTTGAAAAAAAAAAATTAAAATGGTCATGATTTAAAAGCTAGTTTCATAATGATCTTAGGCATTCGATTTCCTATATTTGAAATCAAGATTAAACATTAACTTAATAAAAGGAGATTTAATCCCACAATCGATGCAACGTGCAAAAAATTATATTTGTGTATCTGATTTCAATTTTTTGTATTATTTTTAGATACATTGGAGTTGAGCAACTTCTAGTGAAGTATAGAAAGCTAAACAAAGATGGATGTTGTTACTGAAAAAACAATGAGTTCAACAGCTAAATATACTATGGAGTTTTTAGTTACTGAAGTAGGTCTCATGTGTTATTATTGTCCTATCTTTCTTTATTTAGTTTTTCATTCAAAACATTGTATCATTGGAATGTGTACTCTCTTGACCTAGGATTCCTCTCTTGAATTAGTGCAGGTAAGAGAGTTTGGTTTTTGCACTCAAACAGGAATAAGATACTTAAAATTTTTCATGCTTTTTTCCTAATTTTTTTCTTTCTTATGCCAAAAAAATAGGTGACTCCCCATTTTATTTAGTTTTTTTCTTCAGTTTTCTAGAATTTTTGTTTGTGCTGCAAAAGTTTACAACTTTTGTGATTGTGATTTAGATTATAAATGTGTAATGATACTAATGAAAGTGAAGATCTTGGCTTGGTTGTGAAAGGACTATGTTACTGGGTTTCACAAGCATAAGATTAAGAGGAGAAAGGTGGCATAGAAACAGTTTTAACGAAAAACATAAAAAGGTCAGACATATATACAATTCCCTTTCCTTTCAATTCTTTATGCTACATTTTAATGCGAATTTGTGCATTTTCTTTAACGTATCGTTGGAGATTGAGGTGACTTTCATTATTTTCCAACTTTTTGTTTTTTTTTTTCAAAATTTGATTTTGCTTAAGTTGAAGCAAATTTTTAATATCGAAATTCTGTGTCTCTGAGAATTTTATTTTATTATTTGGTAAACAAAATCTCGTGAGAATTTACTTTTATTGATTTGGCATGCTATTGTTATTTATTTTATTTTCATTGATGATGCTAAATTAGCTTTATCTTTAAATTATTGATGTCCTACTTTGTCTTGGGTATTTAACGAAATAAATAATTGTGTTGTTGTTCTGCATTTTTTTACCATTTGCTTCGCACTAGAATTCTTAACTCTTAAATGATATATTTTTATGTATTTAATTTTAAAAAGTTTATGCGGTAAAAAGTAGAAAATTCTATAAAAATCAATCCAATGTACTTTCTTTCTGTTGAATTAGTAATAGTAAAAGATTTCATTTTTAATTTGCATTTTCATCTTTTCTTTTTATATCACTTACTTTTTTATTCTTTCATTCGTTATTATTATTAATTTTTTATTTTTAGTTTATTTTTTCGTATGTTAATTGATAAATGAAAAACGTTAAGGTATTGCTGGAGGTTGAGGTGAGTTTCATTATTTTTTACCTTTTTGTTTTTTTTTTTTTAATTTGATTGTGCTTAGATGGGAGAAAATTTTTAATTTAAGAATTCTATGTCTCTCTAAGAGTTTTATTTTATTATTTGATAAACAAAAAATTGTGAAAGTTTGCTGGTATTAATTTTTGGTATGATAATAAACAAATTTGACACTATTAGAAATTCTGACAAGTTAAGTGTCATAGGCGTAAAGGATGATGATTTGTGGCAATGACAGATAGGTATGACTCTTTATTTATATTACTTTATTTTTGTTTTTTCTTTTTATTTTGTGATTTTATGAAAAAATAAAATAGGTAGAAGGATATTATATGTCAACGAAATTTTTAGAATAATTTTAACTGTGGTTAGTTGATTGGCTTTTGAACTGATTATAGCCATCTAGAGAGATGATATAGCTAATTGAAAAGCCAATCATTTATTTTGAGTTTGTTTTAAATAATTAAAAATTTATTGTATTTTAAATTGTGATCAAGTGTATAAAAATAATGAATCATTCACCTGTTTTTTTTTTTGGTGTTTTTTGTTTGTCATGGTGTTTGAGTTGTCTTGTAGATAAAGAATTCTCTTAAAGTAAACAATATTTCTTTTTTATTATATTTTATATAAACTATGTTAAATAATCTTCTTTTTGGATTATGGTTTATATATGTATACGTATCTGTGTGTTTTGAACATAATTTTTGAGATTAGAGATACATCTTAAATTTGTATAAAAATTCGAATAATTAATTTATTATCTTATTTCTTTTTGATTCTGGTCTTTTAGAATTTTATATTTTTTCTATTTAAAGAGCTTAAATGTCTTTTGTTTTTGTTCTCAATTTTAGTATATTATTTTAAGTTTTTTTTATAGTGGTGATTTTTGTTTAAAAATATTTTTATCTTTCGCATAATATTTTAGTTTTATTAAAAATTTAAATATTTATTTTATTTTCATCGATGATGTTAAATTAATTTTTAATCTTTAAATTATTGATATTCTATTTTTTAATATTTAATTAAATAAATATTAAATAAAATATTTTTTTATTTTCTAACATTATCGATATATAAAGAAAATCGTAAAAGGAAAAAGATTAGGCTAATTCTGTGAACCTTCCTAGAAGAGGTGTTGTAACAACCCTAGAAACCAAACAAGCTTTGAATCGAAGAATCAATAATTTTTCTTCGAAATTTATTCTCATTATTTCATCAAGAACCAACTAATACATGTCCACTCATAAATCACACGTAGGTCGCACGAAAATACTATGACGTCGTATTATCTACGTGAATAATACTAAATGTTACGTTGGGTAACCGGAGGTTAATGGCCTGAACTCGTTGGATTGACCCAATCGTACGAGGGAGGAAGCCTTTAAGCGGGTTTGCGCCTTTATAGATTCATTCCGACTTGTGAGTGTGAGAGAATGAGAGGTGGTACCTGCAAAGAACCTAAGTTAGCAAGGGGTGAGCAGGTCTAGAGAGTATTGGGACTTAGAGATAGTAGTGAATCAATAACCACCGTTGGAGTAGTTCCACCTTTCAAGGTGGATAACCGTCCCTTTATCTTAAGGAGGTTACGATATGACTCCTGGAAGTGGGTTGAGAGATTTTAGGGAACCGACTTCTAAAGAGAAGGTCGGTGTTCAGAGGAGCCCAACCTTGTGGTTGGATCTGTAGTTTGAACCTAGACCTTAGCGGTGGATCAGGATATGAACACTAAATATACATCAAGTCAGTCACTAAAATTAAATACTAAAATAAAATATATATTAAAATATAAAATATATATTAAAAATAAATTAAATTATACATTTATTTATAAAAAATATGTAATAATTAATTTTAATATATAAATAATATTTTTATATCTATGTGTGTTTAGATTAGTAATTGTCTAGTTAAAAAGACTCAGTTGACAAACCACGTCTGGTTAATTAGAATATATTTTGATATTTATTTGCTTGTTCTTCGCAATTTAAATGCCAATTTCTTTAGCTTGCTACTCTGATTTCTTATCGTAATATTTTGAATTTATAGCTACAGTTTTTTTTTAAATATAGTTATGATCACAGTTTTTTATTGTGACAAAAAAAATTATGATCACGATTTTTAAAATAGAATAATCATAAAGTACAGTCACAGTTTTTTTTTTAAATGATCTAAAAAAATCTATGATCAGAATTTAAAAAAGTGGTCTAAAAAAATTTATGGGTATAATTTTTAGAAATGACTAAAAAGAATTTATAGTCACGGTTTTACAAAAAAATATGACCTAAAAAAATCTACGATCATAATTTTATAAAAATATTTATGATAACGGTTTTCGAAATGAACTAAAACAGTCTATAATTACAATTTTTTAAAAACTCATTTTATTCCATAAATTAAATTTTATTATTTTAACTTATTAATTACTTAAAGATCATAAATTAATTTTTTTAAATGATAATACAGAAGGAAAAAATAAGTAAGTTTCTTTTGAGTTTTTGAAAAGATATGAGCGACTACTTCTGGAAAACACAGAAATTGTAGAAAAGAGAATATGTAAAGGTTTGTTGCCATTAATGTTCGCAACCAACACTTTTTCTAAATTTATCCTTATAATATTATAAAGAAACAAATATAACATTTTACTTTTAAATAAGTAAATTAAATAATATACTATGAGGCTAGTAATACCAGTGGCTGCTATATAGATGGCTATATGCAATTATGCATAGCTATACTGAATATGGACTTGGGACATTCCACTACGATATTAACAAAATTTTTTACCAGGTGATATTTTGCAGCGGTTAATAACCGTTGTTTTTTCTAAACAGTTTTATTTATGATTTAGTAGCAGATAGAATTGTTATAAAATTATATCGTTGTAAAATATTATTTAACAGCAGTTATATCAACGGTTATTATTAACTGCTGTTAAAAAATTAGCCACACGCTATTTTCTAACGAATTATTAACTGCTATCCGTTCGAAAACGGTTAAAAACTGCTGCTAATCGACTATATAATCGCTGTTATTTGTGGGATGTGATACAGTGATACTCTTCTTATCAATTTAATTAAATTTTTTAAAGAAATAATATCATACATAATATTAAAATTTTATATCAAAAAATTTTAAAATTTGATTTTTAGTAAAACTAAATAAAAAAGGGTATAAGATAATATTATTTTAAAATATAATTATTCATATCATTTTTTATTAATTTAAAATAAAAAAATAATATTATGACCGTTCTAACAGAGGTTTCGGAGAAAGTAGGTTTTTTTAATTTGTACGTTCATATCTGCTTTGTTATTGGGTGCGAAAAGTTTTAATTGGTCTCTAAAGAGTATCCTTTTATCTGTTGTTAATTATTAATCAACACGTGTTAAGAATAACAAACAGCTTTTTTCCTCTTTATTTAAGAAAGAAAAATCCAATTTTAGCTATATGTTAACAACTAGGGAGTCTGAATTGGGTTTTGAACAAATTACTTAGCATAATTTTTTAAGAATATTTTCTTTTATTAGAAAAAGTAATTATAAATTTAGATAGAAAATACAAGAAATATTCTTTTATCAGCCAATCATTTTTTCAATATTATTTATTTCAAAAAAATTAACATAATTCACTTAAAATAAAATGAAAATTTTTGTTTTTCTTAATAAAAATAATTAAAAAAATTGTATACAAATACTTTTATATATACAAATAACAACAAAGCATTATTATCCTCCTCAATGGGTTTGTAAAAATGATCAAATAATACTATGAATCATATCATATATTATGTCTTGGACATATATTTATACATATTTTTATATAGTTATATAAATGTACTCTCTTTTAATGAAAAAAGTAATTTCTTTTTTAGAAAGACCTATTAAAATGTATTTAAAATACTATATAATATTAAGTATATAGTGTATTAATTTTATATTTATTTAATGTGATATTACATTGATTTTATTGTTATGATAATTAGATTGTATTATTAGTATATAAATAAATATTTTTTGTTGTACATTCAAATATAATAACGTTTGAATATTATATTTACTTTTTGAGTTTTTATCATGAAATTTTACAAAAACAATTCAAACGAGCACTAAAAAATGGTTAATCACCAAATCTTTTTCAATTTTTATTTATTCTCTTAATTATTTGAGTTCGTATATACTATATAGTAATATTTTTATTAAAATTACAAGCGGATATATATAAGTAGTCTCATATACCCTTTAGTTTTCTGCTCTAGTATATGTGTAAAGTTAGAGCTGATAAAAATAAGGTAGGATCTTTGACCCTACTTACGAATTCAAAATTTTATTAAAATTTTATTTTGTTATATTTTAAAATTTTAAATTTTATTTTATCTGTAAAAATATTAAATTTTTTTAAAATAAATATAAAATTCAATCATTTCAAATTTTATATATATTAATAACATAAAAAATAATAAATTAATGTTCTAAATTACTGAATTAATTAATTAATATAGTGATTATTTATTTATTGTAAATTATTATATAAGAGAAATTGTGAATTTAATTCTTAATTTTTTTACTATATACCTAAGTTTTATAAAATATATGTTATATTTAAAATACGGATAAAATAAAATAAAGTACACTTTAAACTCGTATTTTACTCTACTCTATTCACAATAGATCAAATAATTTATTATACTCGAACGAATTGGACCGAATTGAATAAAGCTATCCTTGGAAATAACTACCAGGTAAAAAGATAAATGTTTATAGTATACTTAGCAAACACGTACACGTAACGACGGCAATACCAACTGGGGGGACTTTAATTAAATACAATGGGTAAGGTTACTCATAATAGAATATACTTTATAGATTTGAATATGATGAGAAAATGGAAACAAACCTTTTTGATGGAAATAAGATGGAAAATACAGTGTATCTGCAAGAACATTTCAATAATTAAGTCAATTAAAAAAATATATTATTTATATATTAAAATAATTATAAAAATTAATTATTAATATATTTTTGTATAAATATATATAATTTAATTTATTTTAATATATATTTTATATTAATAATTAATTTTAATATATATATAATATAATTAAAAATATATTTAAATGATTACATATATCAGATTATTAATTGTTGAAATTTGAATGAACAATTTGTGGCGGTTCGATACCATTATTACTGTTCGAACTTGTTGCAGAAGTTACGAGCTAATTAAGGAGTTTTAGAGATCTTAGCTAGCTATATTAAAATGAAGAATAGTCACAAAAAAAAATGAAGAATGTTAGAAAGTTAGTAAATTTTATAATTTGTAGTTATTAAATAATTATTATTAATGTTTTTAATAGTATAAAATTATATTTAATAATAAAATATTATTGACCCTTTTTTTAGTTAAATGCTAATTATATTTTAATAAAAGTAATCCTTCTTAAATTTTTTCCATTAAAATTAAGTTAGAATGACAATATACAAAAATATTCTGATTCTTAAATAGTAATATTTTTAAGTAATGATAAAATTTTTTTATTTATTAAGTTTTTTTTCTCTCTTTATTGTTTTTAGTAATTAATTAATTATTAATATTTAAAAAAAGATTAAAATAAATATATTATTAAATTATTAAACTAAAAAAATTAAATTAATAATTAATAATATAATAAAAGATAATAAATTTTAATATTTTTTTAATATTTTTTCTTGTGCACGACGATAGGTGAAAAAAACGAGACTTATATATTTATAATTATTTTTCACGTAAAGAATCATAAAAGGAAAGATTAAAGTTTGTTTGGATGTTATTATTTTATTATTTTTATATGTATAAAATTTGTTTTTGGTAAAATTATTACATAGGAAAGGATATTCTTTTTGAGAAGTTATGATTTCTATAAGTAAAAAAGTATTAAAAATAAAATAAAAATGTTAATATTACTATATGTTCAAATATTTATTTTGTTTGTTTTATAGAAGATAATTTTACATTTAAATGTAAACTAAAGAAATTTTACTTTAATTTAAAAAAAAAAAGATTTTTTATAAAGCTATTTATATGAGTTGTAAAGCGAACGACTTATTTAAACTTATGAATAAATAAATTAGTTATAATCTCCTTTTTGGCCATGAATAAATTTGTTGAAGTTATAGGTTCAATATAACAAATGTGTCATTTAAAGTAAAAACTCAGGTGCAGTTAACTTCACGTGAAGTTAATAGTTGAGAGTTGTTAGATGAAAATTTAGTCAAATTAATTAAATCATTTAATGGCTCTCAATTATCAACTTCACGTAAAGTCAACTGTACATGAGTTTCCACTTTATTTAAAGTTAGGCCACGAATTAGATGGGCAATACCGATCACTTGCGATTGGAGATCATAGCGTTCATTGAAGACGTAATAACCTTCATTGATCTTTGATCAACTTCAAAAGACATGGGTGAGTGAACCTACAACCATGCATGCTATGGAATTCAAAGAAGCCATTTAGACCTAATCCAACTTGGCAGAAGACTAGACTCTGTGTGCATGCTATTTTCCTCCTTATGAGCTGTATGTTGAATTCAACCCTAGACTTAGAATACTACAAGATAGAGGCAGTGGTTAGCGCTATTTTTTTTAAAATATTCTTTTTTCAAATATTCTTACGTCTAAACAGTAATTTATAGGGATGGATTCTTTGTTAACTTACAAGTTTTAGATTTTTTTTTTCAAGTCTTTTAGCTAACATTATTAAAATCTTTTGCATTTTCGATAAATTTTTGTGACGATTTTTTTTTGTCTATAATTAAAAATGGATATAATGAGATTAGTAACAGAAAAATTAGGGTGAGAAGTTTTTTCAAATTTTAGTGACGGACAGGGACGGATATAAAGGGGGGCGAGTGGCGGCCTCGGCCCCCTAACTTTTTTTAATTGTAATAAGTTATTATATATAATTTAATTTTTTTAAAAAAATTATTTAATATTTAGTCTAATATAAATAAAAGTCCAGTCTAATTTAAATATTAATAATTTTTAATATCTAAAAAATAAGTAACAATATTAAAGAAATCTGAAAAATATATTATTACTAATATTTTTTAATTAAATAAAAATTTTCAAATCTCATAAAGTGAATTCTTTTTTTTCTTGTGGCCGTCCTTTTTTATTCATTTGATATTAATTCTCTCTGTTTCAACTGCTAAAATTAAGAAATCTTTTTCAACTATGAATATTGTGAAAAATAACTTAGAAACAAAATAAAAGATGAATTTCTTGTTAATAGTCTTTTAATTATATTGAAAAGAAAATTAATGAAAAATTTGACACAAATTCCATTATCGGTGAATTTTATGATACGAAAAATCGACCACTTCGTTAGTAAAAAGTATACACATATTTTTTTTTACTTTAAAATATATTTTCTGTCGATATATTTTTGTAATACGTCTTATATTATACAATTTTTTACATAATTTTTAATATTATATGCGTTATTGGCCCCCATAATATTATTTCTGGATCCGTCCCTGGTGACGGACAAATTAACAAAAAATTAAAGACGAATTTTATTGAAGTTCCGTCACTAATGAGATGATATTGAACGTTACATTTCTCATGTCATTAGCGATTGATTTTCAAATTTTTGTCTCAATTAATCCTTCATTAATCATGGACAAATTACCAAATTTCCAAGTAATTTAGTCACAATCTTAATAACGATGAAATCCTACACACCACCCTCTTCCCCGAAGTGTTGCTACACCTCTATCCCCAAAGCAAGGCTGCTTTTGCTGCCTTGTCATCAGCAGCGCCATCATTAGTGGCAACGTTTCTATCGTTATTGTCGTGTTCGTAGCGTTGCTCACTTGTGGTTTGGTGTCTCTATGCCTCAGGTTCGCTGTCCCTATGCCTCCGATTCCGGTATATACTCCTAACTCCCCCTCTAGTTCACTGTTCTTGGTTTGCCTCACTTTTGATGAAATGAATACTTTGTGAGTTAAGTGATATGTATTAACAAGTCTAGGTTCATGTATTTTGTGGCTTCACTTTCTATGTTTTCTCCTTAGTTTACCTCTGTTTCATGTTTTTTAGGCTGCGTTTGTTTACAGAGACATTGAGACACAAAATCGTATTTAACAGATAAGACATAGACAGAGACATTATATTTAGAGACACTAAATTAATATATTTTGTGTCTATCTTAACAGGAAAAAAATAGAGATACTAACAAGAGATATAATTTATTTTTTATTTTTCTTTTATTATTCTTGTTAATTTTTTATAATTATATTTTTTATTAAAATTTTTTAAACAAAAAAATGAGAATAAATTAAATTTTTATAATTTATTATATTTTATCATCAAATAGAATACCAGAACATTAAATTTTCTGTCGTTGTCCTTTATGTTTTGTTCTCAATGTCCTATATTATCCTATTTTTAAAAACAAATGCAGCCTTTTAGACATGGCGAATAATCACAATGTCAAATAGTCCAATTTTATAAACATTAAAGACTAATTTAAATAATTATTTTATTTTATTTTGTAATATTATTGACATTTTATATTTATATTGAATTTTTTTGTTTATATATTAATAATTGTTATAAAATTTTATTTATTAATTATTTATACATGTAATTATTTTATTATAATTTACTCTATTATGATCATTATAGCACGTTTAAAAAAAATTCTTGTCTCCAATTGGACTATCTAAAAAATAATTAAAAAATAAATACAGGAAACTAATATTTTAGTTAGTTAAAATAAAAAATTTATAATTTAAAATTTAAAATAAATAAAATAATTTAAAAAAATCAGTGACCGAAAACATTAATGACCTAACATTATTTTTTCTTTTTACATTTTAGGGACAATTCGCCGATATCCATGGACGTCAATATAATTTTTTCAAATTTTACTAATAAATATATGATCGACTGTATAACAACAAAATCTATATATTTATTACTAAGAAATAACAAATTGTCTATAATTTATTTATTTTTTGTTAAATAAAGAGTTAATATTCAATTTGATCTTTGAATTTGTATGCAAATTTTAATGAATAAAGTTTTGCAACTAAACAAAATATTTAACTAAATATAAATTGTAGGAATGAGCACGGATAACGGATACCCACCGTTATTCACGTAACCAGCTTCCTCTCCGTCATCGGCGTCTTCGTTGGCATAGTCTTTCGCGGGACCATCAGCATTGTCGTCCGCAGAACCGTCAATATTGTCTTCTCCGTCGGCATCTCCGTCAGCATCGTCATCCACGGGACCGTCAGCATCGTCGTCCACAGGACCGTCAGCATCGTCTTCTCTGGTAGCAGCAGTGATGCAGCAACCAGCTTCCTCTCTGTCGTAGGCATCTCTGTCCACATCTCTGTCAACGTCTTCCGTCAGTGTATGTCATCCTCTCCAGTAGCCAACTTCATCTTCCGTCAGCGGTTCCCTCTCCAACAGCCAGCTTCCTCCAGCATTGTCTTCTCCGGTCAGGTAAGTCTCTAATTTTGTGCTTATGTTATCTGTTAAAGTGTTAATTATTTTATTTTCTGTTCAATTTTTGTTTATGTTATCTGTTTAAGTGATAATTGTTTTGTTCAATTTTTTTTGTCTGTTTAATTTTTGTTGAAATTATAAATTCTTAATTCTTGTTGATAATTTTTTTCAATTGTTACTGTTTGCGTCTTTGTGATGGTTCTGTAGTTGATGTTTCTGTACTTCTGTTATGTATTTGTTCAATTTTTTTACTTTGTTTATGTTATTTGTTCAATTTTTGTTTATGTTATCTGTTGAAGTGATAATTTTTTTTGTTCAATTTTTTTGGTCTGTTTAATTTTTTGTTGAAATTATAAATTGTTAGTTCTTGTTGATAATTTTTTTCAATTGTCACTGTTATGTGTTCTTGTAATGGTTTTGTAGTTGATGGTTTTGTACTTGTGTATGTATTTCGCAGATTCAAAAATGGGAAAAACTAACTCTGTAAGTGATACTGTTGTTGGAAGCACCTCTTTGCCAAGTGCAGCTACTCCTACTGCATTTAATGTGTTTAGGTTTTGATATATTTGGTGTTTAACATGCTTTGATTATTTTTATTGATTTTACATATTTATTGTACTTATAGAATTTTTATGATAAAAATTTCATTTTTTTATTTATTTTTATAAATTTCTGTTTCATCGGGTACCCAATTATCCGAACCGAACCAATTCATTCTTAATCGGTTTGGTTTGATTCAAGTACATACACAAAAAAGGTAAATACGAGCCAACCCGAACAAATTACAATTCAATTGGTTCCGTTCTAATTTCACCATAAACCCGAACCAATACGACCCGCATTCACCCCTACCAAGTTGTTATAACCATTTTTCACATCACACGCTTTTTTTCCTTCTCCTTCCCCTTCGCATTCCTCCTCCTTGTCAGTGATGCTGCTACTTCTTCTTCTTCTCTTCTTTTTATTCCCTCATCTTGCTTTTTCTTTATCGTTGTCATCACCATCACCACACCACATCACAACCTCTATCTCCTCCTCCTCTTTCTCCTCTTTCTCTTCTTTCTTTTCTCATTTGAATTTCTCTGATCTCCTCCTTTTTCCTCATCCTCCTTCTCTTCTATCATGATTATTATTATCATTGTTATTGTTATTGGTATCATCGTCGTCATCTTCTTATATATATAACAGTTCAAATCCAGAATGCACCAAAATTTTTTAATGATAGCGACACACAAACAAACTCAGTTCAAAATAAGTTAATACTAAAAGTGCACCTTATTTAAATCCAGAATGCATCAAAATTAAATCCAGAATTCACGAAAATTACTTAATGATGACAACACATAAACAAGCTCAATTCAAAACTGTTGGGAATAAGTAGTATGACCACAATCTAATCAATCACGTGTCAAATAATTTGTTATCGTTATTATATTAAAATATTAATATAATAATGTCCTTGATTAAATTTAGAGATTTATCATTGTGATAGTGATCACAATATTGAGAGATAAATCTTTTATAATTTAATCTAAATTGTTCTTGGTCATAGGATTATTAAAAAGGACATTAATAATCCTGAAAGATCAATATATATATGATGGTCTTCATTGGATGAAGATTAACAGATCTCATTTATTAAATTATATATATAGATGGTGCATATAGAGATATGACCATTGAACTGACTCACTCTGAGAATTCCTAATGGTTATAATTACTGCATATTTGTCAATAGGATATTCTCAAGATGAACATGGTAATAGAGTTTCCTTTGACCTGCGACTATCATAGTAATTAACAATGTATTTATTATGCTTTGATTCCGGACACCTAATACCCTAGGGTGCTAGTTGAATGGATATTGGGTATGATTTAAATACTTGTAGAATTAATGATTAGTCAATAAGGAATCCATCAACTCTCGGTAAAGAGTTTGAGCTCTATGATTATAATGACTGAGATGAATAAAACCTTGGCCAAGGAGATTGAATGAATGAAGAAATGAGTTTCTTAAGTCATTCACAGTTCATTATAATAATGGTAACAAGTTAGAGTTTGACAATTAAACCATACTCTAAGGGTTAAACAAGAGCTGGAAAGATGGAAGGAATTATACTTTGTTCTTCTAAGGTTCTTAGTAAAAATATATTACTTCATACTATCGGGTCGTTGAGGAGTGTTGCTAGACGCCAACCTTGATTAGTAAATTTAGTATGACTAATTTACTACCCGCTTAGTATTGAACCTATGGGGTCACACACTAACGAGTGTTCTAACCTTTGCTATAGAATTATTTAATTATTATTTTGATTTGATCAAATAAATAATTATATTAATTCAGATGGAATATTATTATATTTTTTGCTAGCACAAAAAATATAATAATAATATGATAATTGAGAATATTAAATGAGATTTGAGAATAATTAGTTATTCTATTTCTAAATTTGAATTATAAAGTTGGATGAGATCCTAACTGATTCTGTTTCAAATTGAGTTATGATATGATTCATAAATTTGAAAGATTCAAATTAAAATAGTAAGATATGATTTAAAATTGAATTGAGATTCAAATTTAAAATCAACAACAAATCTCATACTATATATAGGTATGCCAAGAGTAGAGGTAAACTTGAGAAAGACAGAGAGAATAACAAGGGTTGTTATTCCTTTACCTCTATGCACATAAATGTATGTGAGACTAATTCTTAGAGAAGAATTTTATGGTGTGCAAAGAGTTGCAAGAGGTTTCTCAATTTAGATCAGATGTCCATTGGTCAAGGGGTTGACAGCAAATGTTGGTCTCGGTGTGGATACGCATAGTGCCTTCGTACCATCGAAGGAGAAAAAGATTTTTACTAGCGTACTCAGGTATTTAAATCTGATCTACTATTATATTATATTATAGGAATAAAGTTTACGCACAAAATAGATCTTTAAGGATTACTTTCTTTTCTTCCGCTGCGTGTTATGAACACATGGTAATCCTTTAGTGGTATCAGAGCTTTGGCTTTTTGTGTTTAAATTTTTATTCCTATTTTCTTAAAGTTTGTGAATTAATAGGATTAATTCAAATTGTTTGTTAAGCATGTGATGTATTTATTTCCATTGAGATGGTTTTCTAATAAATTAATAGTTAATTTATTTTAATTATTTAATTGTGATTAAATGATCATTCTTTTAATATAAAAGTTATATTAATAATAAAATATTTTGTTTAATTTTATTTATTAAATTTTAGTGTGATTTTGATCACAATAAAAGGAATAAAATGCAAAATATCTTTTGTTTGTTTCTTATATAATGTATATATAAAGGTCAAATTTGATTTGATAATTTTTAAGGCTAAACGTTAGTACATGAAAAATCAAATTTTTTATTTGATTGATGTGTTTTGAACACTATAATTTTAGAAATTAGTTTTTTCTAATATTCTTGATTATAAAGAACGGCCTGACAACCAGGAGTTTTATTTTCAAGATAATAATCAGTGTATACACTTGATGTATTAAGGATTAAATTTTATAGTTTTTCCTAGACAACCTGGGAGTATAAAAATTTAATCCAAAAATACTGGTATAAATTCTCTAATAATAGAGATAAGTCCTAAAAGTTAGGATATTGTCAAAAATAAATTTATCTCTTGTTTACAAGGAACGACCTGACAACCAGGAGACTTGTAATCACGGATAGAATTTATTGATGTATATGATGATACATAAGGAGAATTAATTTTATACTTGAACCTAGACAACCTAGGGGTATAAAATATAATTCAGTTAAATAATTGTCTGACAACCAGATAATTATTTGAGATTATAATTGTATAGGATGCAATTTAATCATGTTTATTTGGAATAGGTATGAGTAACAACTTGACAACCAAGGTACTCATTCATGATTCTAAATAATTTTAACAGAAATATAGATTTCTTAATTTACTTTCATATTTTAAATTTTTAAATATGTCTACCTTTGGTGTGGCATACTTGAAAGTAATATAATGTCTAACATCTGAGAATTGTTCTCATATATGAAAGGATTATCATGGAGATGATAATTCTATTGAAATAATATTGTCCAATAAAATTTGTGATAGAATAGTCAGTACTTGTGAAGTATTTGAAATATTGCTTTACTGGGTTGTTTTGACAACCATGAGTTCCAATTTCAAAAGCATATACTTACTATTTATTATTAAACATCTTGAGAAGATGTATGATGCCCAAAGTAAGATAGTATGACTATCAAAGATTTTATTTGAACTAGTGGGAGTATTGGGCAATATATTTTGAATTAAACAACTTTAGAAGTTGAAATGCCATTAGGCAAATGGCTTTTGCGAGAATTGTTCTTGCAAGCATTTTTGGAGATTTATTTTGTTACATACAATTTATAATTGGCCCTAATATAATTAAGGTTTGTGGTCTTTTTTGAAAAATCTAAGATGAGTATTGAGAATGCCAATCAAAATTGCTCTTAAGGGTTGGTTTGACCAATAATAAAGATATTGAGTATTTTTATTATAAGAGCTTAAAGTAAAATCTCTAACATCTAATTGATATTCTATTCAAATAGAGAATGAGATTCTCTCAACGCACAAATAATAGTACTCTATGTACTCCATCATGTTTAAAGAAACATGGAATTTGATTTAGCTGAGGGTCACTGTTTTTTAAATATTTGGACTACGTTTTAGAATGTTGCTAAATTAACAAATTTCTCACTAAATCAATTTTTTTTCCATATCAGATATGGAAAGGGCATAAACTCAAACTCAAGAACATTAGAGTTTGGAGATGTCTTATATGTGTTAGGAGATTGCACAACAATAGACTTGATATTAGGTCCGATAAATGAGATTTATTGGTTACCCTAAATAAATAATGAGATTATTTTTATCACTCTTCTTATGACAAAATGTCTGTGATAGGAGGTTAAACTCTTTTTTAGAAAAGGGATTCCATCTTAAAGAAAGAGTGGGAGTACAATTACTTTTATTAGAATTGTATACCACTCAATAGAGGATATACTTTTTCCTGAAAGTATAAAAGGTTTGATCGTCAAACTAACTTTTCGAAAAAGTAGCCTATTTGTATAATGATACAATTCTATAAAGATAGATCTAATGGTTACTTAGATTTTTTATAATCATGTTCAATAAGGATTGTCCTTAAAATAAAATTATACACTATTGTAGTGGGAGATTTCATGTTTTGAGAAAACGTGATATTTATTATGCACTAGGTGTATTTTACAACAGGTCAAGCAAACATGCTCAAGAGTAAAGGTGTTTAAGGTCAAAAGAGTTTTGATAAACACAAATGTGCATTGAAAAATTATACACATGATTGATTGGTTCTAGTGCAAGTGGGAGATTATTGTGATAATAGTATGCCCAAGATCCAATCTATCATGATTGGCTCTCGTGCAAGTGGGAGATTGTTGGGAATAAGTAGTATGACCACAATCTAATCAATCACGTGTCAAATAATTTGTTATCGTTATTATATTAAAATGTTAATATAATAATGTCCTTGATTAAATTTAGAGATTTATCATTGTGATAGTGATCACAATATTGAGAGATAAATCTTTTATAATTTAATCTAAATTGTTCTTGGTCATAGGATTATTAAAAAGGACATTAATAATCCAGAAAGATCAATATATATATGATGGTCTTCATTGGATGAAGATTAATAGATCTCATTTATTAAATTATATATATAGATGGTGCATATAGAGATATGACCATTGAACTGACTCACTCTGAGAATTCCTAATGGTTATAATTACTGCATATTTGTCAATAGGATATTCTCAAGATGAACATGGTAATAGAGTTTCCTTTGACCTGCGACTATCATAGTAATTAACAATGTATTTATTATACTTTGATTCCGGACACCTAATACCCTAGGGTGCTAGTTGAATGGATATTGGGTATGATTTAAATACTTGTAGAATTAATGATTAGTCAATAAGGAATCCATCAACTCTCGGTAAAGAGTTTGAGCTCTATGATTATAATGACTGAGATGAATAAAACCTTGGCCAAGGAGATTGAATGAATGAAGAAATGAGTTTCTTAAGTCATTCACAGTTCATTATAATAATGGTAACAAGTTAGAGTTTGACAATTAAACCATACTCTAAGGGTTAAATAAGAGCTGGAAAGATGGAAGGAATTATACTTTGTTCTTCTAAGGTTCTTAGTAAAAATATATTACTTCATACTATCGGGTCGTTGAGGAGTGTTGCTAGACGCCAACCTTGATTAGTAAATTTAGTATGACTAATTTACTACCCGCTTAGTATTGAACCTATGGGGTCACACACTAACGAGTGTTCTAACCTTTGCTATAGAATTATTTAATTATTATTTTGATTTGATCAAATAAATAATTATATTAATTCAGATGGACTATTATTATATTTTTTGCTAGCACAAAAAATATAATAATAATATGGTAATTGAGAATATTAAATGAGATTTGAGAATAATTAGTTATTCTATTTCTAAATTTGAATTATAAAGTTGGATGAGATCCTAACTGATTCTGTTTCAAATTGAGTTATGATATGATTCATAAATTTGAAAGATTCAAATTAAAATAGTAAGATATGATTTAAAATTGAATTAAGATTCAAATTTAAAATCAACAACAAATCTCATACTATATATAGGTATGCCAAGAGTAGAGGTAAACTTGAGAAAGACAGAGAAAATAACAAGGGTTGTTATTCCTTTACCTCTATGCACATAAATGTATGTGAGACTAATTCTTAGAGAAGAATTTTATGGTGTGCAAAGAGTTGCAAGAGGTTTCTCAATTTAGATCAGATGTCCATTGGTCAAGGGGTTGACAGCAAATGTTGGTCTCGGTGTGGATACGCATAGTGCCTTCGTACCATCGAAGGAGAAAAAGATTTTTACTAGCGTACTCAGGTATTTAAATCTGATCTACTATTATATTATATTATAGGAATAAAGTTTACGCACAAAATAGATCTTTAAGGATTACTTTCTTTTCTTCCGCTGCGTGTTATGAACACATGGTAATCCTTTAAAAACAACCACAATTTACTTAATGATAACTCAAAACTACTCATCCTCCTTCTTCTTCATTATCATCATCTTTTTTTTTGTTCATCTTTTCCTTCTTATTGTACTTGTTCATGATTTTTTTTATTTTACTCTCTTAACAAGAATAAAAAAAAAATCAAATAACGTAGGTGAAGAAATACATAATAATGCTGCAAAATCAGTAGGAAGAGGAGGAACTTACATTCATTCAACTAAATAAGATTGCAATACAATATAATACATACATATTCATTTAAGTCTAATATAAGAAACAATGCTCCTAAAAGAAGAAATAAGAGTAACAGAAAAAAGAAAAAAGAAAGAAGAATACAAAGAAGAAAAAAAAGTAGCATTAAAAAAGATATTTTTGTATTTTTTAAGCAAAAATTCGGTGTCAAAACTTATAAATTTAATTTACATATTATTGTTAAGCAATTTTAGTATTTTTTGTTCTGATAAATTATGCATAATTCAAAACTTTTCTTCTTCTTTTTTCATATCTTCTACGGTTTCTTCTTCTTTTTAATTTTTTTATTTTTTATAAGTTTTTTTTTGTTTTACCCTCCTAAGACTACTCTTAAGAAGAATAAAACTAAAAAAATAAAAATATAAACAAAGAAGGCAATATCATATGAGAAAGAAAAGGAGAAAAAAAATAAAAACAAAATGTAGCAACAATAGCACCAATAGAAGAAGGAGAAGGAGACATACGAAAAAATACGAAAAAGAAACACGAAGAGGAAGAGCGGCATGATTTTACGCGCACATTGTATCAGTAGATTTTATTGAGTTTGGGCCAACTTGGATAGACTTTGTTGTCAAAAAGACTTTGACGTATAGCAGAACTAAATCTCAATTTAGTCCATAAAGTTTCAATGGTCTTTATTTAGTTTTCAAACTTTGCAAATATGACTCACATTAGTCCGTAGGATAATTTCTAACACACAAACGTTAATGGAATGCTAATATTGACAACCAAATACCACACTGGAACTTGTGAAACGACACTGTTTTAGTTTTGGCGCTCAAATAGCCCCAAAACGATATTAGATCACTTGTTTTAGGAGAAAAAGTTTCAATAAACACCACTTGTAATGCTGTTTTTGAGACACCTAAATATGTATATACACACATAGATAGATATGCAAATATCTGAATGCTGTCCAAATTATATTTTTTATGATTTTTGTGTTTCTGTACCTAAGATGTGTATACGTATTTAAATTAATAAATATTCTATAAATTACATATTTCAGTAAATATTAAAATTATTTAATTTAAATCTAAAAAAGTCGAAATATTATATAGTGTATCATATCATAACCCTTTTTATAAACATCCAATGAAATTACATTATTTTCCCAGGGAAAAAAACGGAGAGAACAACTGCTAGTCTGCTATTGACCCACAGTTTAAAATCCAGCCCACTGCGTATTTTTTAAATAAGTTCAGCGAAATTCCAAAGATACCCATCGTCTTTAAGTTTCGTTCACGCGTAGCGAGTTTTCACTGTATTTATTACGTTTCTAAACGGATATATCGAACGAAAAAAAAAAAACCGTTCTAAACGGAAATTGAGAAAAGAAGGTGAAGGTGCAGTGAACTGAAGCAGAAAGTGCAAAAAAGCCAACTCGGAACGGGAACACGTTCTAGCAGAAGCACTTTATATATTTGGCTAGTTTCCTCCTTCAACTTTCGAATGTTTCAACTTTCAATTGCAGACCCTCATCTTTTCTAATTACCCACATAACCCGCCCCTTATTTCTTGATTATTACCAATAAGTACACCAAAAAAATAAAAATCAAAACCAGAAAAGGAAAACACTGGGCCCGTTACTAATAAAAATGGGAGGAGCCACCGCGCAACAGCAGGAGTTAGAGAGCATAATCGAAGAAGTCAAAACTGCTCAAAGATGCAAACAAACCAGGCGGATCCTAAAGTCAACCCTAAAGGGTTCAAAGCCTCTTGTGTACGAAATCAAGCAATATAACAACGACCTTGATCAACCAAGAGATGAAATTAAAGCTCTGATCAATGAAAATGGTGCAGCTCAAGATTCAGAATCGCCATGCTGCAATTGCTTCTCGTCTTGTTCCCTTTGGTTTGGTAAGTACTTCTTTCATATCCCTTTCTACAGGATAAGATCGGTGCGGAGCGAGAGGAACAGCTATTGTGATGCGAAGGAGATGCTTTCGAATGTTAGGGACGTTCTTGAACTTCTTAGTAGACAGAATATCGAGAAGAGGCTTAGCGGCGGTTCGATTAAGCGTCGTCCTTGTGGTTTTCCTGAGAAACCGGGTTTTACTGTTGGATTGGATGAGCCTTTGAGGAGGCTGAAGGTGGAGGTTCTGATGGAGGGCGTTTCGGTAATTGTATTGACTGGACTTGGTGGTTCTGGAAAGACTACTCTGGCTACAATGCTCTGTTTTGATGAACAAGTCAAAGGTTAGTGCTACAATTAGCACGAAATTATTTTTGCATGCAAAATTTAGTAAAGTGAAAATCTTGGAGCGATTATTGCACAACAAACATTGTATCCATAACTAACATAATAATAAAAAGTAACAATTTTTTTTAAAATAAAAATATTCGAAACTCAATTAAAAAAAACCTCTAAAATTCAAAATCAACAAAATCTATCTTTATTGGCTTCATATTGGACTCGTTTGGCAACCTGCTATAGTATTGATTGAAATTAGCTTGTTATAGTATTAGTTTCCTAAGATTACTCTTAGAAAATAGTGTGTTGGATTACACCTAAACACTGTATATTTCAGCACAAAAACAATGAGCACTTAAGCAAAACTCATCAAAAGCCATAAGTCATTAATAAATTGTGAAGTTTCATCAGAGTGCATGTGAAGTAAATAAGTAGTCATGAAACTCTTAGTTCAGAACAACGAAATTGAACAATAAAATAATCAAATATGATCCATATAAGTTGAGTAAGTGATACAAATTGCAACAAAACGTACTTGTATCATAAGATTCATATGTATTTTAGATACATTACATGATACTTATAGTTTAAATGTTAAATTGTTCCGAATCGTGAGATTTGAATTGTGAATTATAAGATACTAACTATCATGATGTGATACTCATGAATTGGCTAACTGGTCTTTATTTCTTGGAAAATCACCAATGATAGTTTCATTGCTCATTCTATTTTTCATAACATCTTCACAAGCCCTCTGGTTGATATATTCACTAGTTTGTCTCTCATAAATTGTTACTTAACTAACAGAGAGGGATGTGGAAAAATTTAATGCGAATTTGCAAACATATGGTATTCAAGTCTGTGTGGAAGTTTGTCAGTAATTGCTGTCGCTCCAGTTCCTGAATCCTGAAGTGTAGAGCAGCTTGCTGATATTTTTATGCCCCTCCAATATTCATGATTTGAAAAGTCAATACATGGACAAGAGGAATAATTACTGTTATATAGGGATTTCTTATTCTTTGCAACTGCTGCTTTAAGATTAAGGAAGCAATTTCTTTTGTTATCTATAGATGCAGTAAAAAGTCTTTAATCTAAATTATTCTATTGGATATATTCACTTGTTGAAGTGAATGCTGTATATAAATTCTGAAATATACAACACATGAAGTGGTCCGTTTCTCACTGATCTCTTTGGCTTTCCTTAGACAAATTCGATGAAAATATATTGTTTGTCACCTTCTCCAAAAATCCCAAGTTGAAGACCATTGTAGAGAGACTATTTGAACAATGTGGATATCAAGTGCCTGAGTTTAAAAGCGACAATGATGCTGTTAACCAAATGGTAGTTTTATTGAGGCATATTGGGACAAGACCGACGTTGTTGGTCCTCGATGATGTTTGGCCTGGCTCAGAAGCCCTTGTTGAAAAATTTCAAATTCAAATGTCACAGTACAAGATTCTAGTGACTTCAAGGGTTGCATTTCCTAGATTCGCCTCTCACTTTATCCTAAAACCACTTAATCAAGAAGATGCATTGACGCTTTTCCGTCACTATGCTTTATTGGAAAGAAGCTGCTCAGATATACCAAATGAAGATATTGTCCAAAAGGTTGTAAGTGGTTGCAAGGGTTCACCTCTTGCTATTATGGTGATGGCTAGATCCCTCAGTCGTCAACCTTACGGGTTTTGGCTCAAGATAGTAGAGAAATTGTCACAAGGTCATTCTATACTTGATTCTAATGCTGAATTGGTAAACTGTCTACAAAAGATCTTAGAAGTATTGCAGAATAAGCCCTTCATAAAGGAGTGTTTCATGGACTTAGGGTTATTCCCCGAAGATCAAAGAATCCCTGTCACTGCTCTCATTGATATATGGAAAGAATTGTATGGACTGGACGATGATGGCCAAGAAGCAATGACCATCATCAATATATTGGACTCCATGAATTTGGTTAAGCTCTCAGTAGCAAGGTACAAATCTTTTATCTCCCTAGATCCTAATTTTATAACATGAATTAGATTTTATGGAGCAAATAAATTTAGTAGTTTGTGTAGCACATGTGAGAAGCATTTGATTCCTTATATTTTGGAATGGCCATTTTTCATGGAGTAAATTTGAACTTCTCCCTTTATGTAACTCTGCATTTATCCTTATTAATTTAATCCGATTAGAGGAGTTGAAAACATAATTAATCTATTTGGTAGAATGAAAATTTTTAATCTTGTCAGGGATTTTTGTATCTGAATATGCTTTTGCTCATTTGCCAGGAAAAGTGTTTGTGGTGTAGACAATTACTATTACAATAACCACTTCCTCGTCCTACATGATCTTGTAAGAGAACTTGCAATTTATCAAAGCAATCAAGAACCAATTGAACGTAGACAGAGACTGATGATTGATGTGAATGAAAATGCTAGCCAACGGTGGCTCGGTAAGAAGCAGAAAGGCATGATGATGGCCCGCATTTCAAGTTATCTGACACGATGTGTTAAACAAAAGGCAGTACAAGTCACCGTCCGCACATTGTCAATATCAACTGGTTAGTTTGTGCTTACACACACTTAACTCAAAAGAATGCTAATTAATTTGAATTGTAGTGATTTGGTTTTCATCTGTATTCCACATCTGACATGATTCAATTCCATTTGCAGATGAAGCTTACCCTTCTCTCTTGTCCAATGTGAAAACAGATGAAACTGAGGTTTTGATTGTTGATCTCCGAACAAAACAGTACTCGTTCCCAGAATCGATTGAAAAAATGAACAAACTAAAAGTTATCATTGTTACAAATTATGGTTTCCATCCATCAGAACTGAACAATTTTGAGAAACTCAGTTCCTTATCAAACCTGAGAAGAATCAGATTAGAGAGAATTTCTGCTCCTCCGCTTGTCATATTGAAGAATCTAAGAAAAATATCCCTCTACATGTGTAATATGACTCAGGTTTTCCAAAATGGCAACATCCCAATTTCGGAAGCATTTCCAAATCTAGTCGAATTGAGCATTGACTACTGCAAAGATATGGTTAAATTGCCTAATGAGTTGTGTGATATTACCCCACTAAAGAATATCAGCATTACAAATTGTCACAAGTTTAATGCACTTCCCCAAGACATTGGAAAGTTATCAAAGCTGGAACTTCTAAGGCTTAGTTGTTGTACTGATTTGCAAGGGTTACCGAATTCAATTGGAAGGCTGTCGATTCTGCGTCTTCTTGACATCTCAAACTGCATGAACCTTCCAGATTTACCAGAAGACATTGGAAATCTGCGTAGTCTGAGAAACCTTTACATGACAGGTTGTTCAAATTGCGAATTGCCGTTCTCAGTCGCCAATCTTGAGAATTTAAAAGTCATATGTGATGAAGAAACTGCTGCTTCATGGGAAGCTTTCATGCCAATTATTCCGAATCTAAAGGTAGAGGTGCCTCAAGTTGATGTCAACTTAAATTGGCTTCACCCACTTAGCTCCTAATATGTGTTTCTTTAAATATTACTGAGACATTTTGTTCTTGATTGTGCTGAAAGTTTGAAGAAAAATGATCTCCCCCTTATCCAAATATTTTATGCTTGATTATGTTGAAAGTATGGAGAATAATTATTCTCCTTTTATCCACATATTTTATGTGTGATTGTGTTTACAGTTTGAAGAATAGTGATCTAGCTCATATCTAAGATAAAATAAATTGAGAGCAGTATTTACATGATGGTTTCTTGTATTATATGCTTATATAGTAGTATTTTCTGTGTGCTGTGTGTAATTTCGTGGGTGGACTTATTGTACTAGTGTTTACTATGAAATAAAATTTTAGTCTCTTGGTATTTTATTCTCTCGTCCTTCTGATGAAGCATTTTCTTTTGATTCGCTCCTTAACTTTTGTTTTACTCCTATTGTTATTATAAACTTTCTTCGTAACTTAATATTGTTCATTGCAAGAAGCAACACTTCATTTGCATTACAATCTATTCAGGATAAATAACGTACTCATCCAAGGTCCGCAAGAAGGAAGATTCACAAAATCACTGATTTTTTTTCGACTGAATTGTTTTGTTTTTACCAATACAAAACTGTGTTTTTAAACATTGGCGATAATTACGCGTTTAGTAAACAATGTTTGGTAATAATTTTTTTGGTTACATGAGAAGGAAACAAAGAAAACTAACTGAAAACCATGCAGCGTCTCTACCACTAGAAAGAGGTGTAGAACCTATGCACAATTACTCAAGAGGGGGGTGAATTGAGTATAGTAATAACAATGAATCTTTTTAAGTTCGGTTAAAGACAATATACAAAAGTGTTATTGTACTAGTATTTTTCCAAGAGCTTAACTCAATTGCTAAGCATTTATAAGGAGCTTTTACTTTCCAATAGACACCAACTCAAATAAATTGATCAAGTTTTTCACCAATCGGACTTAAGCCACTCCTTAAGTACTTACGAAGCTACTTTTCGATCACAATTTATTTGCTCAAAAGTAAAAGACAATAATATTGAAGAGATGAGTTTGGAGAAATGCAAACGTTATTTAGAGTGGTTCGGCACAATCCTTGTCCTACGTCCACTTTCTTTCTCAATCGCAATTGAGAAGTTCCACTATTGCCAAGCTTCAAGGTGCTCGCGCAAAACCTTTTACAATCCGAGTCCTTAGTTTCTAACACCTCACGGTATATGATCACCACTCGTATACTAACCCACTCCACTTAGAGATACCTTCTCTAAGATTTGCCTTGAGTACTTAGTATACCACTTTGGTATCCTCACCGACTATAGTGTTTATAACTCTTGACTCAACCTTGGAGATCACACTCCAATTTACAAGGTGTACAAGAAAACAATTCTCAAGGAATTGTTGAGATGAAATGGGTACTCTCTAGAAGAGTGTATGATTACAAGTTTAGCACTATTGAACCAATTTATATTGCTCTCTCAAATTGTGTATTATAACACCTTAAAAATGTGTAGAATGAAAGAATATGAACAAGATAGTTTTCCAATGCTCAAAGATTGTGAAATAAGGCTTCAATCCATCCATTTATAGATTCCCCAAACCTTAGAAACGTTAGGGAATTAATGGGATGGAGTCTTTATGTCAAAACTAGCCGTTTTTTATGTTTTTGAATTATTTGCATCGATGCATAACACTTTGCATCGATGCAAATGTGTCTTTGACGCTGAAATTTGAATTTTCAGCTTGGTTGCATCGATGCAAACATCTTTGCATCGATGCAAAAGTCGTTGCATGTTTTGCATCGATGCAAGATGAGTGTGCATCGATGCAAACCTTAAAGAATGGCTTAAAATCACTTTAAAATACTTAGGATTGATCTCAAACTTGTTGGAGTCAATTCCTATGCTTTTGTACCTTTGAAAACAAGTTTTTAAATCATTTGGCTAGCATTGAATTGTAAGATATGCATCAAAACATTTTGTGAGTGTGTGTTGAGAGATTTAGCAATTGGTTCTTAACAAGAAGTTACCTAAGTCCTAAGACACTATACTTGTCTTCAAATGTTGTGGACTTGAGTTTCTTGTTGTTGTTGTGTTGCTTTCAACTCTTCATTCCTCAACGTTGAATGTTGGTTGATCTTTCAACATGCTTGTTCATTCAAGTTGTTTGGTTTGTCTTTCATGTCGTTTGTTGGTTTGTCATTCATCAAAACCTACGAATACAAACTTCGCATACAAGCAACATGTTTTACAATTTTCCCCTTTTTGATAATGACAAACCAATTTTGAGGATATGCATTTATAAATGGTTTTGAAAGCAACAATAATGCACTTTGTTTTATAGAATGCTTTAGAGAAGACTTCACAAAAAAATTTGCAGAAGTTCCCCCTAAATATGTGCATTTGTTCCCTTAAAGAGCGTTTATCAAAGAAAACGATTTAGATATCAAAGTTTTTGCTTAGCGGAAGTCCTTTTTGAAATCATTGTTTCGCAAACTTATTTCTTCTTTTCAAATTCTCAAACTTTTTCTTTTTCAAAAGTTCAAAACTTCAAATATCCTCAAACTTTTCTTCCCCCTTTTGACATTATCAAAAAGAAAGGAGTTTGAAATGTGTTATAGAAGCATGCATAAAACAATGAAATTTTTTTTAAGTTCAATTTCTCTATTAATCTCAAGGATGAGATATTCCCCCTTTCAAGAAGAATTTGATTTCCTCTTTTTATATTTAACAAGCATGCATAATTCCCCCTAAAGAAGTGAAATATATCAAAGCATGCACATTAACTTAAAATAGGGGTACCAAGCCTATTTTGAGTTATTCACCAAATAAGCATACAAGCATTAATCATTAAACAGATATCAAAGTATTTAAACCATAATAGAAATCCTTAGCTTACTAGGAGTTAGTTTAACAATTCATATAATCAAATAAACATAAAGCAATAAAAAGTGAGTAATCTACCTCAAGATTAATTACTCATTCATCAACTCATAAACCTACAAAATAATGGCTAATTGGATATCTCCAATGCTTAAGTTAGTAAGAGATACAAAAATAGCAATATAAATACAATGAATTCAAACAAATCATATTAGATTAGAATCCAAGATACCAAGTTCATTTCGGATGTTAAAAAAACTTTCTTTACATAAAGGTTTAGTGAAGATGTCCGCTAGTTGTTTACTAGTTTCGACAAATTCAATAACCACATCACCCTTTTGAACATGGTCTCTTATGAAGTAATGTCTAATCTCAATATGCTTGGTTCTTGAATGTTGAACCGGATTCTTGGTTAAATTTATTGCACTAGTATTATCACATTTGATAGGAATGTGATCAAGCATGAGTCCATAGTCCATAAGTTGTTGTTTCATCCATAAAATTTGGGCGCAACAACTACCGGCGGCTACATACTCGGCTTCGGCGGTAGACAAGGCTACACTTACTTGTTTCTTACTATGCCATGAAACAAGAGAGTTTCCTAGCAAGTGACAAGTGCCGCTAGTGCTTTTCCTATCCAATTTGCAACCGGCAAAATCGGAATCGGAATAACCAATCAAATCACAAGTGGATCCTTTCGGATACCACAATCCAACATTTAATGTTCCTATGAGATACTTCATAATCCTTTTACCGCACTTAAGTGAGATTCTTTAGGATTAGCTTGGTATCTCGCACACATGCATACACTAAACATGATATCTGGCCTACTTGCCGTTAGATAAAGTAATGATCCTATCATGCCTCTATACTTCTTTACATCTATGCTTTTACCTTGTTCATCTTTGTCAAGGTAGCAAGTAGTGCTCATTGGTGTGTCCATTGCCTTAGCATTGTCCATTCCAAATCTTTTGAGCAATTCCTTGCAATATTTGGTTTGGCTAACGAAAGTTCCTTCTTTTCCTTGTTTGATTTGAAGACCAAGGAAGAAGTTGAGTTCGCCCATCATGGACATTTCAAATTCACTTTGCATGAGGTTTGAGAAAAACTTGCAAAGTGATTCGTTAGTTGAACCAAATATTATGTCATCGACGTAAACTTGTACCAAAGGATATTTTTGTTTTCAATCAAGATAAATAAAGTTGTATCAACCTTCCCTCTTCTAAAACCTTTTCTAATAAAAACTTGCTCAAACGTTCATACCAAGCTCTTGGAGCTTGTTTAAGACCATAAAGAGCTTTCTTGAGTTTAAAAACATGATTAGGATTTTCATAATCCTCAAAACCGGGAGGTTGTTCAACATATACTTCTTCTTTAATGAAACCATTAAGAAAGGCACTCTTAACATCCATTTGATAAAGTTTGAAGTTATAAGAGGATGCAAAAGCAAGTAACATCCTAATTGCTTCTAATCTAGCTACGGGAGCATAAGTTTCGTCATAATCAATGCCTTCCTCTTGATTATAACCTTTAGCTACTAGTCTAGCTTTGTTTCTAACAATTGTACCATTTTCATCAAGTTTATTTCTAAAAACCCATTTTGTTCCTACAATTGTTTGATTACTTGGTTTAGGCACCAATTCCCAAACGTCATTTCGTTTGAATTGGTTAAGCTCCTCTTGCATTGCCATAGCCCAATGTTCATCATCAATTGCGGACTCAATGGTAGATGGTTCAATTTGAGAAACAAAAGCACTATATGCAAACAAATTTCTAAAAGTGGATCGAGTTGTTACCCCTTTCGAAACATCACCAATGACGTTGTCTAGAGGATGATCCTTTGAAGTACGCCAATCCTTTGGAAGTGCATTTATTTGTGCTTGTGATGGTTCAATTTCTTCAACTTGAACACTATCCTTTGTTGAGCTTGTAGAGGCTTCATTTAAACCTTTTTCTTTGTCTTCACCATTCAAATTTAGTGAATCAAAGTTTTCTACATTTTCATCAAAATCTTTTCTAGCACAATAACGGTTAGTTTCATCAAAAGCGACATGAATACTTTCTTCTATAGTCATGATGCGTTTATTATATACTCTAAAAGCTTTGCTAGTTAAAGAATAGCCTAAGAAGATTCTTTCATCAGCCTTAGCATCAAATTTGCCTAAGTTATCTTTTCCATTATTTAGAATAAAGCATTTACAACCAAAGACGTGAAGGTGGGAAATATTTGGCTTTCTTCCTTTGTACAATTCGTACGGTGTTTTCTTAAGAATAGGTCGAATGATAATCCTATTCATAACATAACACGCGGTACTAACCGCATCCGCCCAAAAGTACTTAGGAATATTAGCCTCATTGAGCATAGTTCTCGCCATTTCTTCTAAATGACAATTTTTCCTTTCAACCACACCATTTTGTTGTGGTGTTCTAGGAGAGGAAAAATTATGCTCAATGCCATTTTCTTCACAAAAAGTTTCAAAAAGATTGTTTTCAAATTCTCCACCATGATCACTTCTAATAGATAATATATGCAAATTCTTTTCATTTTGAATAACTTTGGCTAATCTTTTGAATGCTCGAAATGCATCACTCTTGTTTGCTAGGAACAAGGTCCATGTAAATCGAGAGTAATCATCAACAATAACTAAAGCATAGTAATTGCCACCAAAGCTCATAGTCCTAGAAGGACCAAATAAATCCATGTGCAAAAGTTGTAATGGCCTTGTTGTTGAAACAATGTTTTTGGATTTAAAAGAGGCCTTTACTTGTTTTCCCTTTTGACATGCGTCGCAAAGGACGTCTTTTTCAAAACGTAGCTTTGGTAAGCCAATTACTAACTCTTTAGAGACCAACTTGTTAAGATGGTCCATGTTAGCATGAGCTACTCTACGATGCCATAACCAAGTTTCATCATTTTTACTAACAAGGCATTTCACATCATTTGAGGAAACTTCATTTAGATTAATCATGTATACATTGTCAACACGGTGCCCAATTAGCACAATTTCATTAGTGTCTTGCCTTTTTATCAAACAACATTTTGAATCAAAGGTGACTAAGTTTCCTTTGTCACAAAGTTGGCTAACACTAATAAGATTATGTTTGAGACCTTTGACAAGTATAACATTATCTATGGAGGTAGAAGGATTTTTACCAACTTTTCCAACGCCGATTACTTTGCCGGTGTTGTTGTCTCCATAGATCACGTTTCCTCCGTTTGTAGGCTCTATTGCGGTGAACTTTGATTCATCGCCGGTCATGTGTTTGGAGCATCCACTATCAATATACCAATGTGTATCCTTAGCTCCAACACGTACCTTTTCTTCTCTTGCCATTAAGCAAAGATTTGCAACCTCGTCGTCATCGGAGTCGGACTCATCCTCGTTCTCCCATGATATGTATGCTTTCTCCTTCTTTTTAAATTTCTTGTTTTTGTCCTCCTTTTGAAGTTTTGGACAATTGGGTTTGATGTGTCCAACTTCTCCACACTCATAGCATTTTGGTACCTTTGTTTTGCTCTTGAAATTTTTCTTTATTGTAAACTTATTGAATCTTTTTAATAAGAGTGCAAATTCTTCATCTCCTTCTTCTTCATTATCATCACTCTCTTCTTGCAGTGATGTTGTTTTAAGGGCGAGACTTTTCTTCTTGCTTTCTTCACCTTTTTGTCTATTTAGCATAGTCATTTCATAGGTGAGTAGATTACCTCGTAGTTGATCAAATGTAAGTTGATCATAGAGCCTTCCTTCCACAATGGCGTTTACTTTGGAGTTCCATTTTGGTGTAAGGCTTGTAAGCACCTTGGTCACAATTTGTTTGTCATTGTACTTTGTGCCAAGCATGCTTAGATTGTTGAAGATCTTGGAGAGTCTTTCAAGAGTTTCTTCAATGCTTTCTTCGTCTTTCATTTTAAAATTTTCCCATTCATGAACCAACATAAATACCTTTGATTCTTTAACGTGGTCGGTTCCTTCGTAAGTAATTTGGAGTTTATCCCAAATCTCTTTAGCGGTTTCACATGTAGAGATCTTCATATAATCATGCTCGTTAAGTGCACAATGAATGAAGTTGATGGCTTTATCATTCATTGCCACTTTCTTCCAATCATCGTCACTATATTCATCTTCTCCTTTCGGTACTTGCTTTAAGACGGAGGCTTCTCCTTCTTTAGCGCTTGTTGTCTTTGTTGGAATGTGATTTCCATTCTCAATCACTTTCCAAATTCTCACATCTTGAGAACGGATCCAAATTCTCATCTTATTTTTCCAATAAGAGTAATTTGTTCCGCTAAAAAGAGGAGGTCTAGCGGTTGAGTTACCTTCGCTAGTGTTGTTGTTGTTAAAGCCTGTGCTTGCCATGATCTTTTCCCTTAAACGGTTAAGTCTTTCAAAGGGTTAAGCTCTGATGCCACTTGTAGAACCTATGCACAATTACTCAAGAGGGGGGGGGTGAATTGAGTATAGTAATAACAATGAATCTTTTTAAGTTCGGTTAAAGACAATATACAAAAGTGTTATTGTACTAGTATTTTTCCAAGAGCTTAACTCAATTGCTAAGCATTTATAAGGAGCTTTTACTTTCCAATAGACACCAACTCAAATAAATTGATCAAGTTTTTCACCAATCGGACTTAAGCCACTCCTTAAGTACTTACGAAGCTACTTTTCGATCACAATTTATTTGCTCAAAAGTAAAAGACAATAATATTGAAGAGATGAGTTTGGAGAAATGCAAACGCTATTTAGAGTGGTTCGGCACAATCCTTGTCCTACGTCCACTTTCTTTCTTAATCGCAATTGAGAAGTTCCACTATTGCCAAGCTTCAAGGTGCTCGCGCAAAACCTTTTACAATCCGAGTCCTTAGTTTCTAACACCTCACGGTATATGATCACCACTCGTATACTAACCCACTCCACTTAGAGATACCTTCTCTAAGATTTGCCTTGAGTACTTAGTATACCACTTTGGTATCCTCACCGACTATAGTGTTTATAACTCTTGACTCAACCTTGGAGATCACACTCCAATTTACAAGGTGTACAAGAAAACAATTCTCAAGGAATTGTTGAGATGAAATGGGTACTCTCTAGAAGAGTGTATGATTACAAGTTTAGCACTATTGAACCAATTTATATTGCTCTCTCAAATTGTGTATTATAACACCTTAAAAATGTGTAGAATGAAAGAATATGAACAAGATAGTTTTCCAATGCTCAAAGATTGTGAAATAAGGCTTCAATCCATCCATTTATAGATTCCCCAAACCTTAGAAACGTTAGGGAATTAATGGGATGGAGCCTTTATGTCAAAACTAGCCGTTTTTTATGTTTTTGAATTATTTGCATCGATGCATAACACTTTGCATCGATGCAAATGTGTCTTTGACGCTGAAATTTGAATTTTCAGCTTGGTTGCATCGATGCAAACATCTTTGCATCGATGCAAAAAGTCGTTGCATGCTTTGCATCGATGCAAGATGAGTGTGCATCGATGCAAACCTTAAAGAATGGCTTAAAATCACTTTAAAATACTTAGGATTGATCTCAAACTTGTTGGAGTCAATTCCTATGCTTTTGTACCTTTGAAAACAAGTTTTTAAATCATTTGGCTAGCATTGAATTGTAAGATATGCATCAAAACATTTTGTGAGTGTGTGTTGAGAGATTTAGCAATTGGTTCTTAACAAGAAGTTACCTAAGTCCTAAGACACTATACTTGTCTTCAAATGTTGTGGACTTGAGTTTCTTGTTGTTGTTGTGTTGCTTTCAACTCTTCATTCCTCAACGTTGAATGTTGGTTGATCTTTCAACATGCTTGTTCATTCAAGTTGTTTGGTTTGTCTTTCATGTCGTTTGTTGGTTTGTCATTCATCAAAACCTACGAATACAAACTTCGCATACAAGCAACATGTTTTACAAGAGGAAATGCTAAAACTTGAGGAGGTGCATCCCAAATATGCAGCGCAACGTCCGAATGAAGTTTTTCCTTTTTCTCAACAATTTGTACTAGATAATATTCTTTGGTTAAAATAGAGGTGAGTTCTATGATGCCTTTTACTATGGTGTCTAAATTGTTTAACTTTTTTTTAAAGGTAAAAAATAAAATGTTTAAAGCAAAACATAAAATATTTAAAATTTATTAAATATTATCTATTTGTCTTTTTTGGTAAATTAGGCACAATCTTAAAGGTACCATAGTATTCACCTAAAATAGAAAAGCAAAGGCATTGAAGTTTAATAGCTATTAATATAGAATTGGAGAAGAGTAGGGGACTAGTTGCTTGACACGTACAGCAGTATACATTTGACAAGTGGTACATTTTCTCAAGTGACACATGGCACTAAATTACTACAGCCTATTTTGTGAATAAACAATGATGAAGTAGCGTGGCAAAGTATTCTCTCCCAAACTATGTCATATCATTTTTTGATACACCAAAAAGTATTGGGAGGAGAAAGGTTACCTTCCAAAAGTTAGTGGAGTCCTCTCAGTTGATTGTTTAGCTTTCCATACCTGCATAAAGATGTCTGAGATTTATGATATATTAATGGATATTAATTCAAGAAAACTTAGATGGATCTTCGAGGTTTATGTTATTCATTTATAAGAACTCCCAAACAAGTTTAAAGAAAAGGAGATCAATGGCATAAAGATGATTCTGCAAGATATTAAGACAAGTTTGTTGTAGTTATTTTTTTTATTTAGTTTATGGCTATTTTAAATTTAGTTTTCTAACTATGATGTTTTCTCACTGTTTAGGGTGGAAGGATCCAAACTGCAATCCCCAAACATCTGGTCAAGAACTGGAGAGGAAAAATTGTACAGTTCAACATGTACGTCATAAGCAATTTCATTGTGGTGGATAAAATGGACAAAGTCAAAACAACAACTAATAGATGGACTATAAACTTTTCAAATAGGATCAGAGTTGTTCCGGTAGTTCATCCAAGCTATCTACTTGAAGCATTTTATTTTCAGCCTATTTTGGAGTTGCTGGCTGCTGACAAGCTTGATGACTCAATCTTAATAGGTTAGGCTTCAATGACTGAAAAATTCTCAATAAAAAATAGTCAAAAAAGGGGTTCAGTTTGAGGCTTATACTTCTTTTAATTTCTTGATGTGGTGTAGATGTCATAGGTGAAGTGATTGGAAAGGAAGATCCAAGAAAAATGATAACTAACAAAGGAAATGAGACTAAGCGTTTGGCTATTTTAATAGAAGACCTTCAGTAAGATCATAAAAATGTGTACTCAAATATCAGTCTTGCTTAGTTATTATCTCACTACCATACAAACTAATCTTGTTAAGTGTTTTACAGAAACAACAGTATTGAGTGTGTGTTGTTTGGAAAAATGGTAGACTAGATTCTCCTACATTTCGAAGAAGAAAGGATCGAACCACTGATAATAATTGCGCAGTTCTTTAGACCCGGTAAGGTTTTGAAATCTGAGCAGTTACATGTTTCTAACTTGGTCTGATTCGAACCTTTTGAGTATACATGACTCATAATATTTTTACGCTTATTCTACAAAAATATGATTGTAGAGTCACTTTGATGTACCAAGACTATTTATTAATCCTGACCTGAAAGAGGTTAAAGACTTCCGTAATAGGTTGGTGTGACTTTCACCATATATGATTATGCAATTACAAAAATGTTTTGGTAATATTGTCAAACATAAAAATCATGCTAATGTGCAGGCAGCTTTCTGAGAAATCATCTGGCTCGGCTAGAATTAGTCAAATTTTTTCACATGGTTCGAATTCTGGTATCGACGAGTTTAAAAAGGGGTGATATGATGGTTAAAAGAATAGAATAAGCATTGAAATTAACTCAGACAAGTATAATCTATTCAAGAAATAATTTAAACAATTACTAGAATCAGATATTTATGTTTTGGTACAATTGTCTCATAAACACTAACTCAAATCAACTCAACTCATATGATCAAAAAAGACTTATATAGTTGACATATCTAAATCCTATCTAAATTTTTTTTTAACAATGCATTTAATCTTTTCAAGAATTCATTTCATGTTATGTATGCATTAAAAAATCTCCTATCTAACTTGTATTGAATGTTGTGCCGACTATGAAATGCACATTCAAGGTAGCTTAATCTCTAGACGTTTTTACATACACATACAATGATGGTGTCAAAACAGTGGCTATTTTTTCACTTACATCACTGCAATTGCTATTTTTTTTTCTTTTTTTGTGTTTCTCTACAAACAAGAGACAAAGGAAAAATAAAAAAAAGTCTCTATATCAAAGTCTAGAGAACTCCTAATGAGATATCCTAAAGAAACAAAAATGCAAGAATCTAAAAAGAGAATTTTCAAATTTTTTTGTTAAATTTAAAAATAAATAAATAAATAATAATTAAAAATTTTGAAAATTAAAAAAAAGTTAATAAAAGATTTTGAATTTAAAAAATAAAAAAAAAAGTCAAGAGAAAGAAACAAGATAAAATAAGATTTGAAAATTTAAAGAATTTGAAATTCAAGAAAAAAAAGACCAAAGGAACACCAAACTTTTAATATTAAAACAAGATAAATTGTAATAATATTTTGATATTTTATTGATATTAAAATATAATTTTTTTTAATTATTTTTAATATCTTATTTTAATTATATCAAGTATTTAAAATATTTTTTATTTTAATAAATAATAATATATACTATATTTAAATTTATTTTAAGAATATATATTAAGAATAAGACTGAATACACTAACACGTGATGATATTTAAGTGTGTTTAAATGTGTCGTACGAATGTCGATGAGGATCGTGTGTTCGTGCTTCATAACTTACAATAAAATCTTCAGCTTAACTTACCCAATGATGCAATTTTAATATATATCTACTTAAACTAGCTTGAAGCTAATTTGAATAAAAAAAAACATTTTCAATTTCAAATCAAATAAACTTACCAAAAGATGTAACGGTTGCATGCCTACCGTACACTTTTTTTGTGAATGTTCACAAAATTCACAAAATTAGTTTTCTTAAATATAGACTATTTGTATTTTTTATATTAAATTTGGTTAGATACAAACAATGGAATAGTCATATTCCAAAAAGTACACTGAACAGGTGAAAGGCTTTCAAAAAGTTGCGTCTTCTGTGTGTGACTGTCTGCTACTGCGAGAATCCGATTCGACGTTGCTCTTTGGAAGAGAAGCATCAAGCTTCCTTTGTATCCATGATGGCTTCCTCCGACGACGCCGTTTTCACTTCGTCAAAGGACACCGAGAAGTTCCTCTGCAACTTGTTGCTGGATTCCACGCAACCCATCTCTGACCGCTTCAGAGCTCTCTTCTCCCTTCGCAACCTCAAAGGACAAGCCCCTCGCCACGCCCTCATTCTCGGTTTGTGCTTATTTATTTATTTATTTAAGTCATTTCTGTTTTGTTGTGGAATTACAATAATCTGCTTTGTTTTGGTCTTTATTAGAAATACTTGTCGTATTCTAAATTTGGGAAAATTGGTGCCCTAAAAGAAAATGAACCGTATGAACTTCCATGCTGTTTTGAATGTTTTGATTGGAGCTAGTTTTACTTTGCAGCCACGAGAGATTCATCAAATTTGTTGGCACATGAAGCCGCATTTGCGCTGGGCCAAATGCAGGAAACCGAAGCCATTCCTGCTTTGGCAGCAGTTCTAAATGACCTTTCTTTGCATCCAATTGTTCGCCATGAGGTAGTTTCCACGAAGCCCTGCTCTTTGTTCTTGTTCTTGTTTTTGCAAATTGTTCCAGTTTTAAGAGCATTGTGTTTGTTGTCACTGCATAGGCAGCTGAAGCACTTGGTGCTATTGGTTCATATGGTAACATTCCCCTGTTGAAGAGTTGTTTGGATTTAGATCCGGCTCAGGAGGTCCGCGAAACTTGTGAGTTGGCTCTTGAACGTATTCGCCATTTAAAAGATGCTGGAAATAGTGATGATTTGTCTACAAATGATATTTCACCTTTTAAGTCAGTCGATCCAGCTGCACCGGCATGCTCGTGTACCTCGGTACAACAATTGAGGTTTGTCCGGTTCATGCTAATGGATAGAACCTGTGTAACTAAACGTTAGATAGTTGGTTTGCTAACTCTTCTTAATCAAATCAGGGAAATACTTCTGGATGAAGAAAAAGGGATGTATGAGAGATATGCAGCTCTTTTTGCACTTAGAAATGATGGTGGAGAGGAAGCTGTTGCTGCTATTATCGATTCATTGGGTTCAAAAAGCGCTCTTTTACGTCATGAGGTTTGATAAGTACACTTTCTTTTCTTTGTTATTCTTTTTCTGCAAATTTTGGTTTTGTTTGAGTATGCCCAAATATTCTTTTATACTTTGAATGCCTATGCCTATATTTTCGGCAATTTTTAGGTTGCATATGTTCTGGGTCAGTTGCAAGACAAAGCTGCTTCAGCTGCGCTATCCAACATACTTAAAGATGTGAATGAGCACCCAATGGTTAGACATGAAGCTGCTGAAGCTCTTGGGTCAATTGCAGGTATTGAAACCAAATATTATTAAACTAAATGTTGTGGTATCTTTTACGCACTATGGTGATCAATGTGTCAAAGGATTGTGATCTTTGTGATGCCATGTATGTCTGTAGAAGTGCAATAATATCATATACTGTATGAAATTCATATGTTGATATAGAAGCAAGGAGAAAATAGTAGCAGTCCAAGTGAATTTAGATTGCAAATTCTAGTTTTTTAATGCTTCTGTCCATCCATGTTGTGACTAGTGAAAAGTAACCTCGTTCTCATTCAGGTCATAGAATAGATTAAGGAAAAACGTGACTGTTGTATAATGCTTCTTGTACCATTCAACTGGCAATACTTGCTAGTTATAGTCAAAGTGATTTGCAAGTTTTTGAGACATTTATGCAAACTAAAATATCATACAAGTTACTTGTTCGAGTTGGAAAAGATATAGATAATCTCCTTCACCTTGGAGAAGCATCTTACTGTTACTACATGAAATCACTTTGAAATGTAAAGCATTTTCTAGCCAAAAGTCAAAACCTTTATTATCTTCTTGGAATATTGATGGGATATTTTCCTGTTAGCAGTTGATTTTCTAGCCACTAGTCTCTTAATTAAATTCTACAATAAACAGATGAATAGTATATACTTTTTTTCTGACAGTTTTGCTGCTAATTTATGGCTGTTCCCTAGTCTATATTATGTATAAGCTAAGCTCAAGTCTAATTTACGGTCTCTTTGTGAGAAGCTTAGAGTTAAGTTTCAAAGTGGTCCATCAAATTGGCAGCGTGCACTAAAATAGTTCCTAAGATTCTAATTGTATCAATTATGTCCCTCAGATTGGCAAAAGTGCATCATGTTTCCATCAAGTGACTTATCACGCTGTTAGGGACTAAGGTGGCATATTTGCCAATCTCAGATACATAATTGGTGCAATTGAGATCTCAAAGACTATTTTAGTACAAGCAGTCAATTTCAGGACGACTTTGGGCATAACTCGAGAAGCTTAATTTAATCTCATTATCTTTAATAAGATGGTTTTTTTTTTAAGCTAACCCATTGGACATATATTAGTTAGTTTATTGCTAAGCATTTAAATGCCCTCATTTACATTTTATGTTCCTAACAAAGTTCTTTTGCTGAACCCTTTAGATGACCAAAGTGTAGCCCTTCTTGAGGAGTTTGCAGCGGATCCGGAGCCTCTTGTCTCTGAAAGCTGTCAAGTTGCACTAAGCATGCTAGAATATGAACGATCAGGGAAATCATTCGAGGTATTCACGAAAGTAGTTGCCATAGTATTTGCTATTTTGTTTTAATATTTGTTAACATGGCTTTATTTTTTCCCATTATGGCAGTTTCTCTTTATTCGCACTCCAACTGTGCATTGAATGACAGAAGAATGAAAGATGTATGAGATTGAAGAGATACACACAGAAGAGGCATAAAAACACAATCAGATTTTTATTCATAGAAACCCAGTTAATTATTACCCTTGCTTGCGGGGGTATGAACTATTAAATGAATGCATTTAACTAACTCTGATAGGGTGGTTGAGCAGAGTAGGCTCATCGTCTTTTAACTAAGAAGCGAGAGTTTGATCCTTGTTTCAGATTTGGAAAAAAAGAAATTCTAAAACTCCAAGTTAGGTGCACTACACACAGGTAGGGAATAATTCATATACTGGGTTGTTCATGAGTGTGTTTTATATATTAAGATATATACCCGTAGCATATCAATTATGATTCTAATTACGAAACTAACATTTAGCTGATAATAATTAGCTAATTTTTGAAATTTTGTTTTCATTTCCAAGTTCACACACTTTGATTTCACTTATCTCTTCTCTTCCTTTTCTACTAGCAGTCTAGAACCATAGCACCACATCCTTATTACCGGAACCGCTGCGTCACCCTTTGATAGCAGTCCCTCGTCAGCCACTGCAGTCTGCAGAGATGATAACGCTACCAAAACCAAAATTACCAAAACGATAAAAGACAAAAAAAAAAAGAGAATAGATTTGTGACAGAGTAGGGGAGGTGAGATTTAAATTTTGTACTTCAAACATCTTAAACTATGTTTGGAACATTTTAAAAAATCTTTATATTCAAAATCAAATGTTCGAAATTATAAATCCAAATTCACAAATAAAAGGGGAAGAGATTGAACAACTAAAAGTCTAAAACCCTCGGTTTTGGAACATTTAAATTACAAATTTTGAGAACCTACACAATTAGAAAAAAGAAAAATAAGCACCTGGGCAAGTTCTGTTTAGAAAGTTATTATATTTAATATTAAATTGTTTAGTGTTTGTAAAACTAAAATGATATTAGATAGACATAGAGCCCGTTTGGGAAGTAGTAGAAGCTACTTTTTTTTACTTTTGGATTATAAAAAGTCACAATTTATGTGTTTGGTACTATTTTAAAAAAAGTTTTTAACTTCTCGAAAAGTTAATTTGCAACTTTTTGAAGAAGTAGAAATATATGACTTCTTGCTTTTTGAGAAGTCATTCTACCACTTACTTAAAAAAAATTAATTTTAAAACAAAAAAAATTTACTTTCCTTCTTGACTCTGAAAAATACTGACTCTTCATCACCATTTTGACACAAGGTCTGCTAGAAGCACTGGCCTTCCACCATCATTCTCACGCAATGTTCTAAGTTTCACCATTTTTACGTAATGAAACATCTGATGGAAGTATTGATCCTCCACCATATTTTCAGACAATATTACATATGAACAACTTACTGTATATATTCTTTCTAAGTATTTTTTTATCATTTTATCACTATTTTTTATTATTAAATTTGTATTCAAGTGTGGTATGAAATTTCAGTTTTAATTTTATTTTTTTCATATGTAATTTTATAGCTTATTATTATTTTCATAGTTAATTATAACAAGTTCTTGACCTCAATAAAGGAGAAGAGAGTTCTAATAAGAGTAAAAATAAAAAATAAAAAACAGCAATAAAATATACATTGACACACATTTTATATTTATTTTTTATTTTTACTTACCATATCATGCACAATATTAGTGATTAGGTTATGTAAAATCAACATTCAACATTGGAAAATATTTGTTATCATGGTTATTTTAATATTCATTCTCTTTTATAAAAAAATTTATCTTTTGGGTTATTTATCCAAACGCTACAACTTTAAAATAAGTACTTTTATAACTAAAAAACCAAACACAAAATAATTTATTTATAAGCTACTTTTAATAAAAATCCTTATGTTTTAAACTCCTTTTCCAAAAGAACTTATTTAAGTTATTTACTCAAACTGGCCATAATATTATTAGTTTATTATCATTTTTTGAGTATTATTAGTAATTTTTAATATCTAGTGCACATAGTGAAAGTAACACGTATATAAAAGGTTAATTCAAAAAATTTTGATATTATATGTTTATTAGTCTATTAAATAGATAATCGTAAAATGTTGGATATATTTATTGAACATTATTAGAATTTTTTAGTGTTTTATCTATTTTTTAAATGCTACATGTTTTTAGACAGGAAAAACAAAAAAAATTTCCAAAAAAATTTGAAACCCGAGTAAACTTTTTATTAGGGACATCGAAGACAAGAAAGTAGAGACTTTATACTTCATATCTGCCCAGAGATGCTTTCGTCAAAATAGGAAAAAAATGAATTGTAATTTGGAAAACTATATGTTATTTTTTAAAAACTGATGTTAGAAATACTATTTAATTCATATATAATAAGTATTTGTAAACATTTCAACAGTTTCTTTGAAGAAAAATGAAAGTTCATGTTGTTATTACATATAATTTATTCCATAGAACTTATTATAAATTGTGTTTAATGATAAGTTCACATATGTCTTGGTTATATTTTATTATTGTTTTCTTGTGATTTTTTGTCAAAAGAAAAATATTTTTTAAAATATTTTTTACTAATTGATGTTACCAAAAAAGGTTGTGTGTTCCTCTTAAAATGTTTGTATTTCATTTCTAAATTTCTCCCAACATGTTTGTATGTAGGGCTGGCAATACATATCATACCTGTGGATATCTAATTTGGACCAATTTGTTCGGATAGGGTAGGTTATCTGATTCGCTGCGGATAGGATAGAGATCGGTCCGGATATGTCTACGGATAAGATTAGAGTACGGATTTAAGGTGTATCCTACCTTATCCTACCATAGTAAAGGAGGTGAAAATTGAACTCAGAATCTTTCTCATGTAATAACTTGCAATAAGTAACCAACTACTAAACTAATTAATAAATTTAGTAATTTAGAGCATTTGTATATTTATAATAATATGTATGTTTGTAATTTTATGTTAGATTTTTTTAAGATTTTATTATTTTTAATTTTAATTTGAATTTATTTTTTATTTTTTATTTTATTAATATGTATGAAATTTGAAATGATTGAATTTTATATTTGTTTTGAAAAATTTTAATATTTTTTTAGGTAAGGTAGGGTTTAAAACTTTAGGATACGGACAAAATTAGAGTTAAAAGATTCTCAATTCACGGTAGGATAAGGTAGAGTTTGAATAAAATTTTCAACTCGTAGATAGGATTAGAGTAAGGTCCAAACCCTATCCTATCCTACCTATTGCCAACCCTATCTGAATGTTTATCTTTAAAACTTTTTCTATGTTTATCGTATTTTTTTTAAATTTTTCTTTAAAAATTTGTACTTTTACGGTTTTACCTTTAAAGTTTAAACACATAAATTTTTTTAATATTGACTAGCAAACTGAAATAATTAAGGCCCAAACACGAAAATAACTAACGATAAATAGATAATAAATTTTGTGCATACAACAACTTATTGGCTAGCGACAGACCCTTAAATGGAGCTCAGATCCGCAACGAATTAGTGCTTAACTTATCGAGTTGGGAGATACCGTTTGGGTAAAAAAAATAGATAATAAATAACTTCTAGCAAACACAAAAATAACAAACACTGAACCAGGAATTTATAGAACTCAAAACAGAAATTTCTAACAAAAATAAATTGTTAAACTCATAAGAAACAAATTGCGATAACACAAATTAGAGATCAAAACTAACTAATAAGCTAAACTAACACACTAATAAATCAGAATTAACTAATTAGACAAAGATCAAAGCTCTCGCATCTGAGTTGTTTGACAGAACAGAACCAATTCGCTTTGATTTATATCACTTCAGCTAGACAGCTACAATCAACCATTGTTATATAGTGAAATTGAAGATTGATTACCATGAAGAGAAATATAAAATCCATATGCATTTATCTTTATATAAAATTAATAATAAAAAAATCTTAATTAAAAATTTGGTCAAGTTTATCAAATTATATATGAACACTGCCTTAAGCGTTGACCCCTAAATAATAATACATGTTTCTTTCCTAATGTAAAAAAAAAAAATCCAGTCCCACACGGTGTAAGAAATTACTCCGGTACTTCTCCGTCATGACACTGCGAAATTGAGACCTCATTCGATAGCTTTTACGTTTTTATGGGACGCGTCATTTGCTTCGTCCGTACAATTGTTAATATCAGCGGAAACTTCTTTGGCAATGCACTTCCCGTTTCTCACAAATTCCTCTCTAAATATTTTTCAATTTTAAATTATCTGTGGGACCTTAGGCCTACCTTTTACAGAGCTATATATGGTTTCTCTTGTTTCTCTAACCGCTTCATAAAATTTCCTAAATAGTTCTAGTCGAGTTCCACCAAAAAAATCTCTTAACCTAATGCAGTAATTCCAAAATATAGTAGAAGAATAGAAATTTTTGCATCAATTAGCTATGGTGGATGGAAGTCTGTTTAGTGGTGGCGCGGTTGGTGCTGGAATGCAGGAAGTGCTAAGACTGGCCATAGAAATGGTGGAGAAAGGTAAGAATTTCAAATCGGTGTTGAAGACGAAGAAGGAGACCTTAGATGCGTTGACTCCTCTGGTAGAAGAAATGAAACAATACGCGAGAGAGTTGGATCGCGGTACTGATACAGTAGCAAGTTTGGAGAAGGAGATAAACAAAGGGAAAGAGATAGTGGAGAAGTGCTCCAAGTTTCGTTGGTGGCGGTTTCCCTCTTTCCCTCTGTACCATGACAGGATTGAAGAAAGAAATAAGAAGCTCGGGAGGATTCTGTCTGTGAACGTGCAAACGCAGATCGGGAGGGATGTGATGGAGGTGCTGTATAACGTGAGGAATATTCTTGATATTATTCGTGATGATTATGGAGGGCGGTTAGGAGAAGAGAAAGTTTTGCGTGGTGTGAGTGGAGTTCCTGAGAAGCCTGAGTTCACAGTGGGGTTGGAAGAGCCTTTGAAGAAGTTGAAGGTTGAGGTGCTGAAGAAGGATGGTGACCGTGTTCTTTTGGTTACCGGCTTGGGAGGATCTGGAAAGAGCACGCTGGCTAAGAAGCTCTGTTGGGATGAACAAGTCAAAGGTATGTATAATGAATATTCTCTTCCATATGCATTCTATATTCCTCGTTGGTTCAGAATTAGGGATCATCCATGTGCTTCACTTGCTTCTTAATTTCTTATGAATCTTTTTTTGGGTTTTCATAATTTCTTTTTTCACTTGAAAAACAGTGGGAGTCTTTTCTTTTACAATTTTTAGAATAATAATAATAATAATAATTTATGAGAGATAATAAAAACAGTGTGTATGCGCGCAAGTATATTTGCACCAATTAATAGTCATTAGATCCAAATTAAATTAAAGGATGATATGCCTAAATCATTATAATTTTTTTTCCTAATCAGAATCTTGTTATGATGCATAGAGGTGGAATCGGAACATAATATGACATGGAACATGCAGATACATTATTTTAAAATTTCACAGGATACGGAGACATATATATATAATATATAATATAAAATATTTTTAAGATAAATTGTACTTATATTTTAATATTTTATCGATATTAAAATATAAATTAATTTTAAATATTTTAATAAATAATAATATATATTATTTTTAAACTCATTTAAAAATATATGTTAAGAATAAAACTGAATATGACACGTTATGAAAAAAAATATATAAATGTATCCAAGTGTATTTGAAAAAAAAATTACTTTTTATTAAGATATAATTAAAAATATGAAGTATATATATTGGATAAATATCAATAAATGTCATATATGAAATATATCAGACTCAACACTGTTCTTCAACGAAGTGTCTATATTTTATAGAACATTAGAAATCTTGTCATTTTTTGGAATGGGAACTTGTGTTTTTATCCTTCCATAGAACCAAAGCAACCAAAGCAACCAACATCTTACCATTTATTCATTAGGTTGCTTTTTGATAGTTGTAACACATTTTTATTTTAATATAAATTTTATATTTATAATTGATAATTAATTTAGTGACTGATTTTTAATATATAAGTATAATTGATATAAAATACATAATAAAAATGAATTATGTATTTATACACAGATGTATTAGAGCTTATCTTTTAGTGCGCAGATAATATTTTTCTGTGAAGTTTTCAGAAGAAATCGTGCATTGCCTAATGTGAAGCCTGAATAACGAAATTGTCTAGAATCTGATCCATATTACTCTCATGTGTTTGGTTTTGGCTAGGCATGTTTGCAGACAATATCTTCTTCCAGACAGTGTCGAAATCACCCAACTTGAAGAACATTGTACAGACACTATTTGAACACTGTGGACTCCGGGCACCCGAGTTTCAAACCGATGAAGAGGCAATTAACCGGCTGGGGAACTTGCTGAGGCATGTTGGGGATAAAGGTAGACCAATATTATTGGTCCTGGATGATGTATGGTCTGGCACAGATTCAATTGTTGAAAAGTTCAAATTCTCCACCATTCCAGATTACAAGATTGTAGTTACTTCAAGATTTGCATTTCGCAGATTCCATACTCAGTTCCACTTGAAACCACTTGGTGATGATGATGCCGTATCCCTCTTCCATCACTTTACACAAGCCAAAGACACTAACTCTTATAAGCCTGATGAAAATCTTGTCCATGAGGTGCACTTTCTTACCTTGAGTCTTGAGATAATAGAAAGCTGTAGTTACACATTGATAATAATAATAATAGAAACTGTAGTGATCACTGGATTGTGCTCAACCCAATAATAAATTGGCATTTTAGATAAAAATTGTAGTAAAATAATGCTCAATTTGGTCAATGAAATTTTTAGAATTTATGGAAACAGTTTTTGACTTTTAAACAGTTAAATTAATTCCTGAATTTATAAATGGTGAATCTCCTTCGTCCTTAATTCAATTGTCATTAACACGGCGTTTATATAAAATGTTGCGTTGGCGTGACATTCCCAATAGTGGTAACATAAAACTTCAACATGATCAAATACATGTATCAAATTAGTTAATTGGATTTATTTTAGTTTCTCCACAATATAAAAAAATTAATCAAAATAAGTCCAATTAACCAACTTTGGTACCAATTTGATCATACTGAAGTCGTAACCATGTCACTTACTATTAGTATTAGGAATGCCATGCTGACACTTTAACGCTCCATGTCAGCATCGTGTTAACAACAATTAAATTTAGGACAAAAGAGATTCACAATTTGTAAATTTAGGATCAACTTAGTCATTTCCAAAAGTCAGGGACTATTTTGATAAGCGCTAAAAATTTTAGGGATCAATCTAAGCATTACCTCTAATAAAAAGTCATATCGTAAAATATAATTTTATTATATTCTTTGATCTTATAATATTTTTTGTGTAAGCATACAATGTGTTACCGGAACATTGTAACCAAGAATTGTTGATTTGTTTCATGCTGTGCATTGGCAGATTTACAATTTATTTATTGGCTCTTCTTTGGTTTCATGAAACACAGATAGTGAGAGGTTGTAATGGTTCACCTCTGGCTCTAAAAGTTATTGGTGGATCCCTGTGTCATCATCCTTATGAGTTCTGGCAAACAATGAAGGAACGGCTTAAATCCAACAAAGACTTGGATTCTCACCTTCAGAATTGTCTAGACATAGTGGAAGATGACAAGGAGAAGGAGTGTTTCATGGACCTAGGTCTGTTCCCTGAAGATCAAAGGATCCGCGTTCCTTTGCTGAATGACATGTGGACAGAACTGCATGAACTTGATGAGGATGGAGTAAAAGCAATGAATATTATACATAGTTTAAACTCCAAGAATTTGGCTAATGTCATTGTTACAAGGTACACAGGATCTTTTATGTTATCTTGGTTGATATTTAGTGCTTTATAAAGGTTACAGACAGCCAAAACATTTTAGTTCTTATGCTAAAAATGACTTTTAGTAAATGTTGTTAAGATGGTCCTTGCATATTAGGAGTAACTTACAGGAAAGATGTGATCAAAAACACCTTCATTGAATTCAATTAAAGTTAAATCTATGAAATAATGCTACCGCATTGCATAATTTGTATAAACTTTTTCGGTCAACAACTTTATCCAAAATCAAACATGCATGCTTCAATAATATTAATGTTGTCAAATAGACTATTGTCATTGAACTTTTGGAAGATTTTGATTCTATGGATAACTTGTTATTATCTTTGTTGAACAGGAAAGTTGCAACGGACGTGGAAATGTACTACAATAACCACTTCCTTATGCAGCATGATCTCCTTAGAGAGCTAGCAAACCATCAAAGCAACCAAGAATCGATCGAGCGAAGGAAAAGGCTGGCGATCGACTTGACTCAGAATGGGAAAAATTGTCCCAACTGGTTGGTAGGCCAGAATCAGCCGGGTATCGTTTCTCACATGCTGTCATTCTTATCTGTAAGGGGAACACAACAACAACAGAAGCAGGAACAAGTCACTGCTCGCATAATGTTTGTTTCAACTGGTATGTTTCGCCCTCTCTATCCCAGTCATGATAAGAATGATTTTGTCTTGTGTCACATCCATGGTCTTCTGTTATTGATGCTATATATATTGTTCGCTTCTCTGCAGATGAAACATTCACTCCTGACTGGTACAACATGAACCCTGATGAAACTGAAGTTCTGATTTTAAATATCCATTCAAACAAGTATACATTTCCGGATTTCATTCAGAAAATGAGAAAACTCAAAGTTCTCATAGTCACACATCAGGGTTTCCATCCTTGTGAATTGAACAACTTTGAGGTACTTGGTTCATTACCATGCTTGAAAAGGATTAGCCTGGAAAAGGTTTCGGTTCCTAGCCTCTGCAAATTGAGGAAGCTGCGAAATCTGTCGCTTTATATGTGTACTACAAAGCAGGCTTTTGGAAGTAGTGGCATCAAAATTTCAGATGCACTGCCAAATTTAGTGGAGTTGAACATTGACTATTGCATGGATATGGTGGAATTGCCTTCTGATTTCTGTAACATTATGACCATGAAGAAGCTTAGTATCACTAACTGTCATAAGCTTTCTAAACTACCACCAGAAATCGTTATGCTGAAGAATCTGGAAGTTTTGAGACTTAGTTCCTGCTCTGATTTGAAAGAGATGCCAGAATCTGTTGGAAGGCTTCAACAGATTTGGTGTCTCGACATATCAGAGTGTATAAGCCTAACCCAGTTACCAGCAGACATCGGCGAGTTGCATAGTCTACGGAAGCTCTATATGTGGGGTTGCTCAGGATTGAACGAATTGCCGCACTCGGTCACATCCTTCGAAAATTTGAAGCATGTGATTCATGTGATCTGCGACGATGAGGTGGCTGCTTTATGGGAACATTTCAAAGAGTTCACCAGCCTTCCCAATCTGATGATAGTGAAGGTTAGAGCAGATATCAACCTACGTTGGCTTCCTGGGTTTCATTGACGAGTCCAATTTCCTGAAGTCCATTTAAAGAATTTGAAACTCCATTGTAAGTATCACCATTTAAATTGAATTCACTCAACTTCTGTATGTTGTTGTCATTGTAAAAAGCCATTGTGAAAATATGTATTAGGCAGACGCAGGGTACTGCTATCAGGAAAATGCAATGTATAAAGTTCGAAAGAATGTATATATATGTTTTTTGATACAGAGATGAACTAAGAAAGCAGAAAAGACAAAAAAGCGGTAAAACTAATGAAATAAATGGCGCTGCATTTGGTGCAGAAGGTGCTCATTTGAAATGAGCTAATCCTCAAATATATTCTGCAACCAAGTTTGCTGCTGTCTAAATAAGTGATAGTTGCTTGTGTAACAAATTCCGACGGGGCTATGCTTTATTCACAAGTTTCAAGGTTTTTCATTCACTTCATCGTCCCCTTCAACAACAGTATTACTTCCCATTTTAGTGATAAAACATGGAACAACTAGGCGGCCACATGCAGACTAGAAGTAATGGTGATTTTTTTTTTTCCTTCAAAAAGAATTAAAACAAACCCATGTTCTAAGGAAGAAATACTTAGATACCAAACGTCACAAATAGGTCCACTAAATTTGACTGTTTATACGGTGCATCTATGTATATAACAAGCAGGGGCACCGACCAAAAAAAAAAAAAAAAAAAAAACAAGCAGGGGCATGCAAACCATTCTCCTAATGAGCCTAACTTAAATTTCAATATAAATATACTTCCCCTCAGCAACTGATTGTGGATATTGCCTACTTCAAGAAGCATGCACTAGTATGCAAGTCAACATAAAGTTCTCTCTATTTATCCACACAAAAATTGTGTGTATATATTATGTACGAGACAGTGTCAACTCACATCATCAACCGATGGATCCGGATCCAATGGTGAGATGAAAGTTAGAACAATGTCCCCGTACATAATAGGTACAACACAACAAAACTCTATCCACCCTAATCTACAAGGAATGCAGACACCACATGTTTATCTTTCCATGAATCCATGATGCTGGAAAGTCTATTAAAGCCCAGCAACATTAAGATGCTGTCCTTCAAGGCAAACTATGATAATTAACTTATATGGCATACACTATCTCCCCACTGCTATCTATATCAAGCTCGGATTCGGATTCTAATTCATCTATGTCGTCATCCATGTCAATGTTATCTGCCATAAACTGGTCTAATGAATAGGCCCCGGCTGCTGGTATGGTGGCTTCTGAGATTATCTGCATGATCGTATCAATGCTCTGCATCGGTTGGTCTGGCTCTTCAAATTGGTTGCCCATTATCTTCTCATCCATCAGATCTGCCGGGAGATTCTTCAAAAACCATTCATGGTTCCAGATCTCAGACATCGTGATTCTCTGTCACATTCATGTCAGAAGGCATTAAGATTCAAACAAATATAATAACAGAATGCTGCTATGCCCACAAGGCTACAAAATAAGTATCAATTTTTTTAAATTTGATTTGATCCCACGCATGTGCTTATTTGAAAAGCTAGATAACATTTAATTAGATTTCTCAACTTGTAACCTTATCAAATGAAATGGAGAGAAGTTAAACGATAGAGTAACTATATGAAAACATTCAGGTAATGTAGGCAATTTAGTACATTCAATTTAATTATCTAAAAAAACCAAGATGTTTCAAACCAATTCCTTAATTCCTGTGCATAATTAATTTTTTGGACACTTACTTTGGCCTTATAGGTATACCACCATACAGCACTCATGAAAAAAAGTATAAAATCCATATCAAGTGATGCAAAAAGTTTTGCTTCATCTCCCATATGGGTAAGGTAACTTTTAACAAGACATTCAAGTGGAAATATACCCCAAATATATATAATAAATAAAAAAATTCAGGGATAGTGGCTTATATGCAGTAGTTGCTCAATTATTTGAAATAGAAATTACCTCTGCAGGGTCAAAAACAAAGATCCTTGAGATAAGGTGGCGACATTCAGGAGATATCTGAACAAAGTCTGGAATGGAATACTGGACACTGAGAATTCTCTGCAAGAAAGCAACCACACAAAGTTTGTTAAAGCAATCAGAATTCAAAAAATAATCTGAAGAAAATGAGCAAACAACTTGAGAACTGATCTACCTGAATTGTCTTCCTGAAATCCTTTGGTTCACTAGGATCTTCAAAAGGATATGCTCCCACTAGCATCACATATAAAGTTACTCCACATGACCAGACATCTGCAATCTGGTATTAAATGCATAGAAACACAGAAACAGAAACCCATTAGCGATGTGGAGCATTTTTTACAATATTCAATCCAATTTTCGCACCTGGGCTTATCTACCGGTATTGAAAATTGCATTAAAGACAAACTCAGCAGAGCAGATGCAACAAATTTATAACCAATTGTGAAGGAAAGGGTAATTAACTAATTATCAATAACAGTTGTCTGCAAGTGCTGAACTAGAGCAATTGTTAAGTTTCAGATATTGAATTGAATATTAAATATATGTCAAACCAACCCGAAAACTAGGTGCAGACCTATTTTTATAAATAAATAATTTAAAAACAATTGAGAACATCATATATTTATTTATCTGCCATCATGATGATGATGATGACCATCATCATCATCACCATCATCATCATTATAAATGAATGATCTATTAAGTTATAAGGAAAATGATGCATCATGTAAATTAATCCACTTAATTAATTAGTCACCACTATTGGGGGTGGATACCCTGGTTTCTACCCAACACAAGAAAGAAATCTAAGATAAAGATGTAAGAGCTATAGAATAGTAACTAATATTTTTCAAATATTGCTGCAACCTGAATTGGTCCACATCAAAATAACATTGCTTTTTAGATCCTTATAGCATGATAGCATCCCTCTTAATTATGACAAGTTTACAAAACAAAAAGTTCATTCCAAAACAAATGTGAGAGTAAACATTTATACAGAAAAGGAACAAAACTGTGAAACTAAATACTACCTTGCCATCGTACTCTTGCTTCAGCAATACTTCTGGAGCTATATAAGCTGGAGTACCAACTGTTGACTTTGGTTGTGAATGAAGCACCGAAGACTGCAAAGAACAAGATAAATCAAATCTGTAAGATATAGAAAAGCTCTAAAACCCTCTATTAGATTAAGGGACTAATGATAGCATTCTTGCACGCCAGAAGGGAACTAAGAACAAAGTCAATTAACCCACAGGATTACAACAAACTTGAAGCACCTCAAGGTGAAAACACAGCTACAAGTATAATTGACTTAACAACATAAGAAAGGGGTAGGTGGGGTTGACTACATGGATCAAACCATGTTATTTTGCCTTGCCATAAATATATATTAAGCCCATTTATGCTTAGATCTCTCTTTACTACCTTATCCAAAGTCTTCTTAGGTATCCCTTTACCCTTAACCACTTGTCTATCTTCCATTTGCTACCCTCCTGATCAGATGCTCCGCTGGTCTTCTCCCCATACAATACATTCAAACCACGTAGAACAAGATTCCATCGTCATTTTAACAATAGGTAACACTCCAACCTTCTCTTTTGTCCCTGTTCCTTATTTCGTCCATTCACGTATAACCACTCATTTGTCTAAATATCCTCATTTCGACCACACTAAGCTTATGTTCATGTTACCCTTTACCGCCTAACACTATTTCATACAACATAGTTGGTCTAGTGGCAATATGATAAAACTTACTCTAAAGTGTTAAGGTATTTTTATGTCACATATGAAGCCCTCCTCCCCTTTGACCAACTAGCTTGAATCCTGCGGTTTACATCATTCTCTATTTCCCCATTGTCTTGAATAATACAATCAAGATGGTATAATGGCTTTCCCATTTTCACTTCTATGTAAGAGTTCCCCATTACCATGTTGTACTTACACTCCATATAATTCTATCTTAATGCGAGTTATGTCTAAGCCATGTACCTCCAAAGATTGTCTTTATTAGAAATTTTCTTGATGCACCTATATGCGAAACAGAGATAACTACAGAAGCAAATTCACACACCAGAACAGATTCAGGGACCAATTTTTCCAGTTTTCACCTGAAATTCAAATTTGACCCCCTCTAATTCCCAAGCAGATTATCACCACTTCCACTGTTAGATAGTTGATGAAGTATCCTTTTGACCTTTTCTAATCAAAGTTGTAGATATAGCCTTACATTAGACAAGTCAACTATAGTACATGTGAATGCATGATGAAAAAATAGTTCATCAAAGAATTCAGACTACCAAAATTCACTTAGAAATTTCATGCAGTATTACTTCATCCCAATATCCCAAATTACTTAAATTACATTAGATAGCTAACAAGCTATCCAATTCCATATGGTGATCTAAATATGAAAAGCAAAGTAACTATAATTTTCCTTTTAAAAGAGAAGAAAACATAAGTCAGAAGCATACTAGTTCAGGACTGTATACAAAATGGTAGCAGAAATATGCATTAAAATTTGTGACACAGAATCATTTAAAGGTAAACAAAAGATTGCCTAACCAATTACACCAGGAAAACATAGAAACCCTGACCTTGGAGTAGCCAAAATCGCATATCTTCAAACGTGGTGCTGGGCTTCCATCCAGCAAAGTGTTCTCCAACTTCAGGTCCCGGTGACAAACTTGCTTCAAGAATAAATAAGTTAACAAGAGACTAATAGATCAGATTTGATGTTGAGAAGACTAATACTTAACCTAAAGTCCTAAACTACAGTCCAGAACTGGTGTAGATAGAATACATTTTAAATCAGCCAGTGGAAAAAGAGGAACATTTAGTTACCATTGCATGGCAGTAGCTGACCCCAGATATGAGTTGTTGAAAGAAGAAACGAGCCTGCAGCATATGAAAATGGGTTGGCAAGTTAGATATGGAACAAATATGATTGAAAAACTGGCCAGTGTAGAAACAGTATATAAATAGTGTAAGAACCTCATCCTCAGAGAAGCGCCCAGCATTGCAGATTCGCTCAAACAGTTCTCCTCCAGATGCATATTCCATTACAATGGCCAGATGCGTAGGTGTTAGAATAACCTGAGTGAAATTACATATAAGGACACATATCGTTCACCCACTTCAATACAGATACAATGTCAATGTGTAAAGTACACCAACCTCCTTAAACCTAACAATGTTAGGGTGTCTCAAAGACCTGTGATTAATGATTTCTCTCTTGACATTTTCATCAATCTGCGCCACACAATAAAAAAAAAAAGGGGAGATGAGTCCAGCACTAAGTAATAGATCCCAAAGAAAATGGTGATTAAAAAAATCTGGCAACTATTGAATCACAATGGTTCGTCTCAAAGTTCATGAATAATCGCGAAAGTGACAATATGTAAACTCATAAATGAAGTGAACCATAAATCATCTAAACCAGTCCCTGTTACTCAGTTCAAGGTTTGAAGTTTGGCGTTTGACGCAAAATAAACCAATCCAACATGGACCAACTTCCACCTGACCCTACCCTAAAACCCCTTCCATATCAGAGTAGCCAAATATAACTGGTAAACGCAGAAAAATCGATCAGTGCTGCTGCTTATTAACTCAAATAAACTGAGTGACACCATTTTCTATCATCAAAATAACAAGCCACAAATTTTTAATCTTAGCTTATTGCGCACATCCACACCTACCGATCAGACATGTCCACAATTGAGCATCATCTCATACAAGGATTGAGATCTTTTAAACCGCGTTGTGCACTATAAAATTAAATATATAGATAAATCCATAAAATCCGAAAGCCGTGAATAACAAGACATGGATTAGTTAGACCACCCACTATTTTTTCTCCCATTTCCTTGGTCACCTTGCAAAATCTATGAATAATTTAATAAGCTCGTTAAAATTGAAAACGAGAAAATAAAGAAAAACCGGAGGATAAACCAAAAACAGAAAATAAAATCACACACCAACTAGCCAAAGCACTTAAACAAAAATAGAAACCATAAACACAGCATAAATAGTATATATACAAATATACATATTCATATACATCATACGTCAGCAACTAAAAGACAAACTCATCCGGCACCGAAAAAATCATGTGATAAAGTCTTCCTTTTTCTTCCCCCTTTCATTACCGAAAACGTTGAAAAAGAAAAGAAAATTTCCAAAATAAGTATAAATAAAAGTGAAAAAAGCAAAAAGATGATAATAAAGAGGTTAATTAAAAACAATAACGAACCTTGTCGCCGCGTTCGATGTACTTAACAGCAACGAGCTCCTTGGTCTGCTTATCCTGCATCAATCTTGCGATGCCGAAGTTTCCGGACCCGATGTTACGGACCAGATCGTAACGGTCGCTGTCGTGCATGATCGGCATGTCCATGCCAGGTCCGACGGTAACCGCCGCCCGATCCATCGTCGTTTAGATCAAAACGACGCAACAGAACCTTATTTTCCTCTTGCTATATTTTTCTTGAAGGGGCAAAACGGTGTTACATTAGAGAGAGAAAGGGAGGGGGGCTCAATAATCAATACGGCGTCGTTTTGGAGTTGAAGGTGGAAGGATGGTTAGTGCCTTAGTGGTTTTGGGATGCGGGAAATGGGATGCTGATTATTGGGAAAAAGGGGGGAAGGGAATAGATAAGTGTGGATTGGGTTGGAAAGGAAGCAAAGTGCAGATGGGGTTGGAGAGTAGAATGAGACTGCAAAACGACGTCGTTTTTGCTCAGTGCACTCTCCTTTTGTTAGGAGTAGTGTGTGTATCCGAAAGATGATGACGCAGGTTGTGCTCTGTTGCCTCGTAAGCAATGTTGTCGGTTTTTGCTCTCACCTTGCTCCCCGCAGTTTATTCAGTTAGGCGAAAGAACAAAGAGATAACCTTTAGAAAGGATTTTTTATTTTAAATTGTTTATTTTAGTAATTATTATAATTTATTTATTTATTAAAATAAAAAAACCCCTTTAGAAAAGATAAAACAAATGAATAAACATCCGAATTCATTCTAAAAAAATTTGGATTTAAAGTTTTGTTTTTAGTAAAGTTTTATTCTTTATGAATTCTTAAAAATTAATTCTATCGATAAGATTGATCTCTTTGTTATTTTCAAATGGAATAATTTGTTTGTAATATTTTTTAATTAACTAACATTTTTATCCATAAAAATTAGAAATACGGACGCATTTATTTATTTAAGAAAAATTATCATTTATACACATAAAATGTGAATTTTGTACAACAAAATTATCCAAATACTAGAAATCATCATATTACTCTCTCTCTCTCTCTCTCTGAAACATGCCTGTTGTTACAAAGACACCAACAACAATAGCATAACACATCAAATGAAAAAGAACTAGAAACCAATTGAGCTGGCGCAATTACATCATCGCAGAAGAAATAGATCCAAGGACATAAATTCAATCCGTAAGTCCACCATCTTTTTTTATGTTTATAATCAGACTTTGTTTCTGTGAGTGCATGTTTGTGTGTATTGAATTTTAAAAGCATACACTGACTGTTAACAATGAAAAAACCATGAGATTTGTGTACATGCTGTAATTTAAAGAGTTAAGAACAGTATGATATTTTGGGGTGTATGATTGAAGATGAAACTTTTAATGTAGTAACAACAGCAGCAGCGCATTAATCTACCAAAGTTAGTGGAATTTTGGCATCCACATCTTCTTTGATGACATGGAGTTTATGATACTCTTCTTTCCAGGGATCAAACAATCTTATTGCAAGCTTGCCAGAAGATTTAGCAAATTGTTCCAAATTGTCCAAGCTAGATATGGAGGTAGGCACTAGTATAAAAAATTTGGTGTATTAAATGACAACAAAAATTTTGAAAGGTTAAGGTTTTATTAACCAGTGCCTTCATTATAACCTCTTTTTTGTCTCCAGGGAAACAAGTTAACAGAGATATCTAAAAATCTCTTTTCATCATGGACCATGCTTACTAAATTCAATGCATGTAGGGATTTTCTCCTCTAAATACATTAATAAACACATATGCTGCTTTGCTATCAATTTATTATTTCTATTCCTACATGTCAACTCACCAATTTTTTCCATTCTTATCACTACTGCAGCAAAAAACTTGTTGAATGGCATACCAGACAGCATTGGAGGCCTTTCATGTCTAATTCGTCTTGATCTCCACCAGAACAATGAGCTCTTTGAACAAGGGGTCAATGGTTTTCTGTTTCTCCTTTCTTCATCTTGTCTAAAATCTAGCATGTCTGTGTTGTGCAGGAATCTCATCAATTCCTTCATCAATCATGGGTTGTCATTCACTTGCCGAGATTTATTTGGGGTCAAAATTCTAACCTATTAATATGCAATTCTTCATATTATTAAAAGCATGCTGAGAACTTGGTTTTCTTCTGCTCAAAACTTCTGCATGTCTGATACATATTGTGCTTTCCTTTTCCAGACCTTAGTTAGGAATAACAACCTTTCTACAGTACCTATGGAGATTGGGGCACTTTCTCATCTAGGAACTTTAGATCTTCACTCTAACCAAGTAGCTAGGATTGAAAGGGTAATTTGTAGTTACATTATAACTTATTATGTTAGATGACTCCTAGGTTCATATATGTTAGAGAATCATTAGAATCAATTTAGATCAATTAGAATCAATTTAGATCAATTAGCATCGTCTATATTTATATAGCATATCTGTACATTAATTGTAGGATTCTATGTCTTTATTACTTTGATTCGTTTAGCACCTATAAATACCCCTTGTATATTGTACCTGACACACAACTCAATAATACACTTTTCACATCATTTTCTCAGTCTCTTGTTTCTATCATGGTATCAAGAGCTTAGTTTTTTTTTTTTTTCAATGAATATTAGTTCATAAGCCCCTTTGTTTTTTTCCTTGTCGGCAGTGTTCTTTGGCCTCCTATTTCGTTCTCTTTTTGACGCTTTGGTTCGTCACCCCCATAACCCTCTTGTTCGTCTTGTCGCCGTGATTCCAACGCAACCATAACCGTTGCCATCCGCCGCCGGACGCGCCGCCACGCGCCGCCGAAAGACGCTGCCACGACCAGCTTGATCTTCCTTCCAGATTCCACCCGTGCCTCTTTGCTCGAAATTTTCAAGCTGTTTCCGACGCTTTGGTTCGTCACCTCCGGTATCATCGTGTTCTTCTCTCCGTCAGCTTTCCAACGCCGCCAAGATCGCCGCCAACGACCACCGCACGCGCCTCCACGCGCCGTCAGAACATTGCTGTCCACCACTATTCTTTCTCATCCAGAGGCTTCAGCAGCCGTTGGATCTTCGTGCAGATCGGACGTCCCTGGAGCGTCCACGTGTCACAAGGTAAGCTGGTTGGCAACCCTGACCCGCGACGACCCGACCCGACCCGCCCTTGACCCGCGTGCCACCTGTGCGCTAACGTGCCTCCTTCCGCCTATCCGGTGCTGCCACGTGTCGTCACTCGCTGACGTGGCGCTGACGCATCGCTGACGTGGCGCTGACGTGGCTGCCAAGTGGACCCTCCCTAAGGTTTTTTGGTGAGCTCTTTCCGATTCCGCGCTCTGTTTTCTCGTTTTCTGCCCCGAATTTGCAGTTTTCTTCTTCCTTTGCTATTTCTTCTATTACTATGGAAAAACCGGATGTCTTTCAGCCTATCCCTGTTATTCTTAATGGCTCCAACTATGCACATTGGGTTGAAGCCATGCGAGGATTTCTTAAAGGGAGAAAATTATGGCGATATGTAACTGGTGATATTGCTTGTCCTATTAAGTCAACTGTATCCAAAGATGGTGCCTCCAAATCCAAGGAGGATGCTGAGAAGGAAAAGGACTATGCAGAGAAATTGGAAGATTGGGATAGTAAAAATCATCAGATTATCACTTGGTTCCGCAACACTTCTACTCCGGGCATTCACTTACAGTTTGGGCGTTTTGAAACTGCTAAAGAGGTATGGGATCATTTGGCGAAACGTTACACTATCTCTGATCTCTCTCATCAGTACCAACTGCTTAAGGAACTTCATAGCCTTAAGCAAGAACGTGGCCAAGCAGTTTTTGATTTTCTTGCTCAGATGGAGATTATTTGGGATCAGTTGACCTCCTGTGAGCCTATTCTTAAAGATCCCGCTGATGCTAAGGCATATGAGGATTATCGGAACCGGACACGTCTCATCCAATTTCTAATGGCACTTACTAATGACTATGAGCCGGTCAGGGCTTCTCTTCTTCATCAGAATCCCTTGCCTAGTCTTGAAGATGCTCTTCCTCGTCTTAAGTCTGAAGAAACGCGCTTGGGATTGCTTCGTTCTAAAAGTGAAACTGTCTTTGCTGCCACCGACAGAAAGGGAAAAATCTGTCGCAATTGAAATCGGCCTGGGCATTCCTTCTCCGACTGTCCTTCTATTGAATGTCGTAAGTGCAAACAAAAAGGCCACATTGGCTCCAATTGCCCGAAACTGTTCTGCCATTATTGTAAGCTCTCGGGTCACTTGATTGCTACCTGTCCTACTCGACCACCTCGCTCAGATCAGAACAAGTATCAACCTCGTCCCAACAACTCTTCGCATGTGCCTGTCTCTTCTGCTGCTGCTGCTACTGAGTCCACCTCTTCCACATCTCTCAACACACCTTCTGTCTCTCCATTAGATATTGAAACCCTTCTTCGGCAACTTCTCTCTTTTTCTGGTAATACCCCCGCTACTCTTTCCACCCCTCCAGGTAATTCTAAATGGTATTTTGATTCTGGTTGTTTCAATCATATGTCTCCTTTGCGTCATCTTTTTTCGTCGTTGTCTCCCACTACAAATGCACCTTCTGTTAACACTGCTAATGGTTCCCTCTTGCATGCAACACATCATGGGGTTATTTCACAGTCCAATATTCATCTTTCTGATGCTTATTTTATTCCAAAATTAAATTTTAATCTTATCTCTGTCGGTCAGCTTGTTGAACTTGGTTTTGATGTCATTTTTTCAAATTCTGGATGTCGTGTGCAGGATCGTCAGACGGGAAAGATCATCGGGACTGGATGTAAGGTTGGACGCTTATTTGAGCTCGAGAACCTTCATGTTCCCTCTACCAATCTCTGTGCTGCTTCCTCTCCATCTACTCTTCACTTGTGGCACCGACGTCTTGCCCATAGCTCCTTAGGCAAATTACGTCCTCTTATATCTACGGGTGTTTTAGGTCAAGTTCAAAATGAGTCTTTAGATTGCATTTCTTGTCGCACTGCAAAACAACCTGCCTTATCCTTTAATAATAATTCCTCTATTGCATGCCCTCCTTTTGATCTTATTCATTCTGATGTTTGGGGACCCGATCCCATCGCTTCTATGGGAGGGGCTCGATATTTTGTCCTCTTTATTGATGATTATTCCCGTTTTACTTGGGTCTATTTGATGACTAATCGTTGTGAGTTGCCTCAGATTTATATTAACTTTGCCACTATGGTTCGAACTCAGTTTTCAAAGGTCATTAAAATTTTCAGACGTGATAATGCTATGGAATATCGTGACTCCAAACTTTTAAACTTTCTCGCTGAACAGGGTACTTTGTCCGAATTTTCTTGTCCTGGTACCTCTCAACAAAATGGCAGAGCTGAGCGTAAACACCGTCATATTCTTGACTCTGTCCGTGCGATGCTTATTTCCTCTTCCTGTCCTGAGCGTGCTTGGGGTGAAGCTGTCCTCACTGCTGTTCATGCTATCAATAGACTCCCTTCTTCTGTTCTTGGTAACACTACTCCCTTTGAGCGTCTTTATCGTACTTCTCCTGATTACAGTTCTCTCCGTGTTTTTGGTTGTGTCTGTTTTGTCCTTCTTCAGCCTCATGAACATAATAAGCTTGAACCTCGGGCTCGCATGTGTTGTTTTCTTGGGTATGCTTCTGAACATAAGGGTTATCGTTGTTGGGATCCTATCTCTCGCCGTATTCGTATATCTCGTCATGTTGTCTTCTGGGAACATCACATGTTCTCTAGTTTTTCCTCCTTTGAGTCCATTCCTTCTACTCCATCACCGTTTTTTACTAACCCAAATGTTGATCTCTTTCCTAGTGATGATACTACAGGGTCTACCCCAAGTCCACCACTTGAGGCTCCTGATCCTTCACCTTTTCCATCTCCCGATGATTCCAGTCCGGACGGCGATCCCACTCCTAGCGTCATGCCTCCTCCTCCCACTCGTTCTTCTAGGGTAAGGAATCCCCCTCCTCATCTTCTTGATTATCATTGCTTTTCTACTATTCTTCATCAACATGAACCTAAGTCATTCAGAGAAGCCTCCACAAATCCAAATTGGCAACAAGCAATGCAGGAAGAAATACAGGCACTTGAAAAAGCACACACTTGGGATTTGGTTGATCCTCCTTCTGATCAGGAAGTTGTGGGCAGTAGATGGGTATACAAGATCAAGACTCTTTCTAATGGCTCTATTGACCGTTATAAGGCACGATTGGTTGCTCAAGGTTGTACGCAAGAGTATGGTATTGATTATGAAGAGACTTTTGCTCCTGTTGCTCGCCTTACGTCTGTTAGAGCTCTCCTTGCCATTGCTGCGGTTAAAAGATGGTCTCTCAGTCAGATGGATGTGAAGAATGCATTTCTTAATGGGGATTTGAAACAGAGAGTCTATATGAAACCACCTCCAGGATATCCTTGTCCTTCCAGTAAGGTTTGTCTCCTTCGCAAGGCACTTTATGGACTTAAGCAAGCTCCTCGTGAATGGTTTGACAAGTTCAGCACTACCATATGCAGTCTTGGCTTTATTTCTAGTCCTCATGAGAATGCGCTTTTCATTCGTAAAAGCGACCGTGGAGTTGTTCTTCTACTTTTGTATGTTGATGACATGATCATTACTGGAGATGATGTTGATGGTATCTCTGATCTCAAGACCTCACTTCAGCGTACCTTTGAAATAAAGGATCTTGGTTCTCTCAGCTATTTTCTTGGTCTCGAGGTCATCTCCACAGATGATGGCATTTATCTCTCTCAGGCTAAGTATGCTTCAGATCTCCTTGCTCGCGCTGGGATTACAGATAGTCGCACCGAATCTACTCCTCTTGAGCCTAATGTTCGATTTACCCCTATGGATGGCACTGTTTTGGATAATCCGACACTTTATCGCTAGTTAGTTGGCGGTCTCGTCTACTTGACTGTCACCCGACCAGACATTGCCTATCCAGTTCATGTTCTCAGCCAGTTCTTGTCTGCTCCACGTACTACTCACTATGCGGTAGTTCTTTGCATTCTTCGGTATGTCAAAGGCACTCTTTTTCATGGCCTTTATTTTTCTGCCCATTCCTCTTTGACCCTTCAGGCATACTCTGATGCTGATTGGGCTGGTGATCCCATTGATCGTCGTTCTACTACTGATTATTGTTTGTTTCTTGGCGACGCTCTCATCTCTTGGCGTGCTAAGAAGCAAACGTTCACTACTCGCTCAAGCACAGAAGCTGAGTACCGTGCCCTTGCTGACACTACTGCGGAGGTTATCTCGGTTCGTTGGCTTCTCGAAGATCTGGGTGCTCCTCAGTCGTCCCCCACTGATGTCTTTTGTGATAACCGCAGTGCTATTCAGATTGCCCATAATGATGTGTTTCGTGAATGCACCAAACATATTGAGATTGATTGTCATTTTGTTCGGCAACGAATCCTTATTGATGCTGTTCGTCTCATTGCTGTTGGGACACTGGATCAGACTGCTGATATCTTCACGAAAGCTCATCACCCGACTCGCTTTCGGATTTTGTTATCCAAACTCAAGTTGGTATCCTTAGCTCCCACTTGAGTTTGAGGGGGGATGTTAGAGAATCATTAGAATCAATTTAGATCAATTAGAATCAATTTAGATCAATTAGCATCGTCTATATTTATATAGCATATCTGTACATTAATTGTAGGATTCTATGTCTTTATTACTTTGATTCATTTAGCACCTATAAATACCCCTTGTATATTGTACCTGACACACAACTCAATAATACACTTTTCACATCATTTTCTCAGTCTCTTGTTTCTATCAATATAATTTTCTTGAAAAAATAGCAATAACTAGCACATGCTATAATTTATTTTTTTTTTTTATTTTCTTCTCCCTTTGCTTTAGATTGCTAACTTAAAAACCTACTATTTTTCGCAACTGCAGCTGAAGGAGTATCCAGTAGAGGCATGCAAATTGAATCTTCTTGTGTTGGATCTTTCAAACAATTCACTAAGTGGGTTACCCGCTGAAATTGGTAAGGTCAGCAAGTTTTGGTATTTTAATAACCTCCTTTCAGCATGATGCTGTTTGGCTATTTCTATGTTGAAGTGTTAGAGTAACAGAAATAATCTAACATGAAATAAATGCCTTGGTCTTTTCTGTTTAGGTAAGATGACCACCTTGAGGAAACTTTTGCTTACTGGAAATCCTTTGCAGACTCTCCGAAGGTACAGAAAAAGGATTGGTGCTTTATATAGTCAGTATATGTATTTTAAATTGTTTTCAACTATTTCTTTTTCTCACATCTCATTATTCACTGGACCTACACAAGCATTACTCAAATATCTCTGAAGTAGACTTTCTGAAACTAAAGGTATGTTAAACTGTTAAATGCATATAAATTATGCTTGAACCTGAAACTCATCATCCTTATAATACTTTGAAATTATTGTGTAGATTCTGGAGCAGTAATTACAGCAAAAGATGAAGTAATTGCAATGGCTACCCGGCTGTCTATCACTTCAAAGGTGTTGCATCTTTTGTAAAGGAAAATATATAAACAGCATACAATTACCATTGTCAGCACTCAGTAGCCATATATGATTAATTGCACAAAAGCAAAACAATTCGGGTAAAATTTGATTTGACTGTTGTATCAATTTAAGATTTTGTTTAGGACAAAATTAACACAATTGATTATGTTATACATCCATTATATAACATCTAAGTTGATTACTAAGTGACTATAACAACCGATTCATTTTGAAGTTATCATGTTGATACTTGCCTGAGATTGATATTCTTAAAATTACTGCAGACATTTCTGTTATATATTGTGTTTTTAGTTTTAGTAAAATTTATTTTTCTAGAAAGAAATGTTGTTTACAATTGCAGTTATGTTTTAAAATTGTGTCAGGAACTTTCAATGGAAGGACTGGGGTTGAATTCAGTTCCACCAGAAGTATGGGAATCAGGGGAAGTCATGAAACATGATATTTCCAAAAACTCCATCCAGGAGTTGCCTGTTGAGCTTTCTTCTTTTGTATCCCTCCAGGTTAACTTTTTTTTCTGTTTGTATTTCCTGTAAGATGTTGCTTTGAGATTCTGGGTTAGCATGTTGTTTGAGTCATGATGTGATTGAATAAAGTGCTTTTGAAATAAACACCATGGTAATTTTAAGAATTAAATTAAAAACTGGCCAAATTGCTCTCTAGTATGCTTGGCAAGTAAATTCACTTTATTGAATGGGAATGATCATCTTTCCTGTTCCAGAATTGGTTTCAAGTAGAAAATGAATGTATATATGCATGCATTACGAGATGAACAAAAAACTATATCTCTGTTCTCTCCTTGTTTAAGTGAATGCTCATTAGCCTAGGAGCTTGTGTTGGAAAATTTACCTGTAATTAATGAGACTGAGCTTATATTTATGCTGTATAATTGAATGGTTTTGCAGGATTCTGGCTGAAGTTGAAAATCTAGCTGCTAATTCTGATGGACAAACACAGAAACTAGAGGATATCCATGCCCAAAAACTGAAAGAACTTGAAGCACAGGTGGACAACCTAATTTCACTTTTTTACCAATTTATTTTTCCATTTGCAAGACTTAAATTGGAAGATATTCTTTAATTGCAAAATATTTTCAAAACTCTGCATGGTAGATTCTTGATCTGAAGAGAGCCAGGTCCAGATTACAGAGACTATGCTAGAATAGAGAAGGCTGGTGGTGAATGCTTGACATTTGATCAGCTTGCACTTAGGGCACCTCTCTAGAATATAGTTTTGAACTCGAGATTTATTTTGTATTTTGAGTATTAGGTTTTTAATATATAAAACAATTATAGCAAAAATTATATAAGTCACTAATTACTATTTGATTTGTCTTGTAATAAAAATTGTATACTATATTTATAGGTTTGGTAATAAAAAAAAAGACTGAAAATTTATAGTGCAGCGATGAAGGTAAAGTCAGAAAAAGAATTTTTTTCTTTTTTTTTTATAATTTGACAAAGCTATTGTCATGCTTTTAAAGCGTGGCCGTATCTATCACTATCGCCATGCTAAAAAAGTGCGGCCATATCTTGTTATCAACACGCTTCAAAAGCATGGCCGTATCTCTTTCTATCGCCACGCTTCAAAAGCATGGCTATATTTCAAGCCACGTTTTTAAGCGTGATAATCTGGAAAAAACGTGGCAAAAAAACGTGGTGATAGGTAGGGGTGTGCATGGGCCGGGTGAAACCGGGTTTGATGTGACCCAGACCCGGCCCGAAATATGTACCGGGTCCATTTATGAGACCCGAACCCGACCCTAGACCCGATGAAACCTATACCATTTCGGGCCACAACTATACCGGGTGAAAACCGGGTGAAAACCGGGCCGTTAACATTATATTACCTTGATACCTTCTTGTAAGTTAGCATGTAAAAATATCCAAATTTCCAAGACTCCAACCATTATTTGACATGGTAAAATTCACTTAGAAAAATATAACAAGAACCAACTCTTATCTAAAATTAAAGCATAACCATAACCAATACTAATATTGCCTAATAACACCAAATATTTAAATCAATATAAATAACACAATATTATGCATTAGTCTAAAGTCTTATGTATTTTAAATATAAAACATTAACTTATAGTCTTATATATAATGACTAATAACACAAAATATTAAGGTTTACAATACTTAAATTCCACATAATAATAGCCATCATCCATCACTAATAATACAAAATATTTATTGTGTATGGTGACCGGGCCACCGGGCCGATTTCGGGTGACCCGAGCTATGGCCCGGACCCGACCCAAAATAATGACCGGGTCTATTTTTGAGACCCTAACCCGACCCTAGACCCGATGAAATCACACCAAATTAGCCCCTAAAGTGTTCGGGACCGGGCCGGGTCTTCGGGCCGGGCCGGGCCATGCACACCCCTAGTGATAGATCACCAAAAGCGTGGCAATAGAGTAACCACTACGCTTGCAAATGTGCCCTTTCAAAAGCGTGGCGGTAGCTCAAAAAGCGTGGCAAAAGAGATATTTTCTTGTAGTAATTTTATGTCATATGTTTCCCAACTAATGACAATGTGATTTTTTACGGTTCGTAGTACTTACAGAAAAAAGCCAGAGGATAATTCATGAATCAAGTATTTAAAAGGTGGTGACTATGTCTACACATCATGGTACTTTGAGAAAACAGAAATATATTCAATTATATAAATTGATGCCCAAATTGAGATTATGTGATTTTTGAAGTTCATTTTAAATAAAAATATAAAAACAAAAAGCATGAAAAAAATTCAAGCACATGGAAATAAATTCGTAACAATTCACATATGGATCCAACTGAGTCATATTAAGCAAAGCTACCAAATCGAATATCAACTAACCTAAATAAACCTTACCAGCAAAGAATTAGATACATTTGCATACCATCATTAATTAGGTAATATGTGACAATATATGAGCACAATCCAACACCATATATTAACATAGGAAAAATTAACGCCATAGCTAACATGAATGAAAAAATAAAATCTTTGTTTATGTAGCATGCATGGCACACATGCATGTCAAGTACATCATTAAATTGACAAGCTCAAACACAGAGGAGCAAGTCAATGACAAAATCCACATTTTTTTTAAATTGTGATTTACTGTGTTATTTCTCTAAAATGTGGGATGATTTAATTTATGGAGTACAAATCGGACTGTTCGATTTTTAAAAGGTACAAAAATCAGATCGTTCGATTTGTGTTTAAAAAATAAAAAAAAGTTTGGAGTACACAAATCGGACCGTCCGATTTATGTACTCCAAAATTTTCTAATTTTTTAAACACAAGTTGTTGGGCCTCCAACAACTCTTGCTGTCCTGGGTCCGGCTACGGGTCAGCACCACCACCACCCAATGACCTGTTGGGCCTCCAACAATTCTTGCTGTCCTGGGTTCGGCTGCGGGTCAGCACCACCACAACCCAATGACCCATTATGCTGCATAGCTGGCATAAAAAAAGTGCATCTGGGCCGTCCGATAGGCCCAAATCGGCTGAACAGTGTACAACATCTGGATCGTAGGATGGGCCTAAATGGGCTGAATATTGTACAACATTGGGCCTGCAGGGAGGGCCTAAATGGGCGGGAGGTGAAGACAGAGGAGGGTTGAATGGACTTTGAATGGCTGCGTTTATCTTCAGAGACAGGACAGAACATGACACTGAGACAGATATAATATGACGGAGATACTAAAAATTATTGTTTGTATATTGTGTTTGGATACAATGTACAATGTAATTTCCAGTATTATGTCTGATACACATGGACAAGACTAAAATATTATATGAAATGACTAAAATAATCATATCATTCTAAATTTTCTACATCAAGTACAAACTAATTTAATAGAAAATGAGAGTACGTAGGAGTACATACGAAACTTGAAAAAATATTTGAAGAGACAAAATTTTAATAAAAAAATATATAATAATGTTTATATTAAAATAAAAATTATAAATATATTTATTTTATTTTTAAATTTATTATTAATATGTAGGAATACATATGGTTAAGTTAATAAAAAAATAGATCTGAGTTTGATTAATAAAAAATTTTATTTAGGTTAATAAGTCAAATTAATTTTAAATAAAAAATCAATTTAAAAAGAATTTGTTTTTACATGAAAAAATTAGCTTTTACACATAAAAATTTATTTTTATTTAAAAAATTATTTTTTTTATCTAAAAACTGATTTTTCTTTAAATTATATAAAATCAATTATAACTTATAAATTATATTTTAGCATTTTAAAAGATTAATTTTATCTTTAATAATATTTATTTTTCAAAAAAAATAAGAAGGAATAATAGTGAAATAATAAAAAATATCTAATAAACAACAAAAAAACAAAATTTATAAAAAAATCCATGTCCACTCAACAAATTCTGTGTTTATCATTGTCCTTCGTAAAAGAGTGAACACACAAATATAAAAAACCCCGTCTTTGAGACGGTATATTCTGTGTCCATCTGTCCATATCTTTGTGTCCTGTCTCTTGGCGTTTTCGGCACGTCTCTGGCGGAGGAGCTGCTGGAGGATGGAGACTTGGAGGGTGCAGCCATAGACCTGGTCGCCAGACGTGCCTCAACTTCACCGCATCCTCACGCTGGGATGGAGGTAGCTCGTTGAGGATCTTGCCGACGTTGCTGGCGCCGAAGACGCCGTGGACGCATTCGAAGCGCTATGGGTTGTTCGCTGGGAAGTACGGTGCAAAAATGCACTCCGGTGTGCACTTCCAACGAAGGAACTTGCATGCCGCGCATGGTGTAGGCGTCGATGCATTCTTCTTTCTTTTTTATCCTTTTCTGCGTACAATTGAATTCGATTCTGTTACTATTATTGTTTTGTTTCTTTAAATAAAGAATATGATTTGAAATTCAATTTACCTAAATTGATGAACAAAGTTATCGATCAAATCTCATAACTACACGAGTTTGTTGAGAACATCATCAGGTTAAAACTTAAAAAGTGAATATCCCACTTAAAAAGTGAATATCCCATCCGAGCCTTGACACCCCTACAGTAGACTATGCAACTCGCCGATGTCTGTGGTAACTGGGTTAGGCTTATACACTCTGATATGTCGAGACACCAAATCTGTTGAAGCCTTCCAACAGATTCTGGCATCTCTTTCAAATCAGAGTGAAGAAAGAAATCGTGGTCTAGATCTGATTTTGGTGAAGAAAATAATATTGGGGTGGAAGAAGAAGACTCAGTAGATTTGTCATATGAACAAATACAAAACCTAAAATTGAAAACCAACGACTGAGTACAATGGGAGTACATATGTTATCCACTATTTATAGTTATTAGAAAATTAACTTTACTAAAACCTAATGGTAAATAAATTAACTATGGTTATTCAGTCATAATCAGTTACAGCTTGCTTT